>NW_028141946.1:7500-102500 GCF_025532165.1 Camponotus vicinus
ACCTAACCTAACCTAACCTAACCTAACCTAACCTAACCTAACCTAACCTAACCTAACCTAACCTAACCTAACCTAACCTAACCTAACCTAACCTAACCTAACCTAACCTAACCTAACCTAACCTAACCTAACCTAACCTAACCTAACCTAACCTAACCTAACCTAACCTAACCTAACCTAACCTAACCTAACCTAACCTAACCTAACCTAACCTAACCTAACCTAACCTAACCTAACCTAACCTAACCTAACCTAACCTAACCTAACCTAACCTAACCTAACCTAACCTAACCTAACCTAACCTAACCTAACCTAACCTAACCTAACCTAACCTAACCTAACCTAACCTAACCTAACCTAACCTAACCTAACCTAACCTAACCTAACCTAACCTAACCTAACCTAACCTAACCTAACCTAACCTAACCTAACCTAACCTAACCTAACCTAACCTAACCTAACCTAACCTAACCTAACCTAACCTAACCTAACCTAACCTAACCTAACCTAACCTAACCTAACCTAACCTAACCTAACCTAACCTAACCTAACCTAACCTAACCTAACCTAACCTAACCTAACCTAACCTAACCTAACCTAACCTAACCTAACCTAACCTAACCTAACCTAACCTAACCTAACCTAACCTAACCTAACCTAACCTAACCTAACCTAACCTAACCTAACCTAACCTAACCTAACCTAACCTAACCTAACCTAACCTAACCTAACCTAACCTAACCTAACCTAACCTAACCTAACCTAACCTAACCTAACCTAACCTAACCTAACCTAACCTAACCTAACCTAACCTAACCTAACCTAACCTAACCTAACCTAACCTAACCTAACCTAACCTAACCTAACCTAACCTAACCTAACCTAACCTAACCTAACCTAACCTAACCTAACCTAACCTAACCTAACCTAACCTAACCTAACCTAACCTAACCTAACCTAACCTAACCTAACCTAACCTAACCTAACCTAACCTAACCTAACCTAACCTAACCTAACCTAACCTAACCTAACCTAACCTAACCTAACCTAACCTAACCTAACCTAACCTAACCTAACCTAACCTAACCTAACCTAACCTAACCTAACCTAACCTAACCTAACCTAACCTAACCTAACCTAACCTAACCTAACCTAACCTAACCTAACCTAACCTAACCTAACCTAACCTAACCTAACCTAACCTAACCTAACCTAACCTAACCTAACCTAACCTAACCTAACCTAACCTAACCTAACCTAACCTAACCTAACCTAACCTAACCTAACCTAACCTAACCTAACCTAACCTAACCTAACCTAACCTAACCTAACCTAACCTAACCTAACCTAACCTAACCTAACCTAACCTAACCTAACCTAACCTAACCTAACCTAACCTAACCTAACCTAACCTAACCTAACCTAACCTAACCTAACCTAACCTAACCTAACCTAACCTAACCTAACCTAACCTAACCTAACCTAACCTAACCTAACCTAACCTAACCTAACCTAACCTAACCTAACCTAACCTAACCTAACCTAACCTAACCTAACCTAACCTAACCTAACCTAACCTAACCTAACCTAACCTAACCTAACCTAACCTAACCTAACCTAACCTAACCTAACCTAACCTAACCTAACCTAACCTAACCTAACCTAACCTAACCTAACCTAACCTAACCTAACCTAACCTAACCTAACCTAACCTAACCTAACCTAACCTAACCTAACCTAACCTAACCTAACCTAACCTAACCTAACCTAACCTAACCTAACCTAACCTAACCTAACCTAACCTAACCTAACCTAACCTAACCTAACCTAACCTAACCTAACCTAACCTAACCTAACCTAACCTAACCTAACCTAACCTAACCTAACCTAACCTAACCTAACCTAACCTAACCTAACCTAACCTAACCTAACCTAACCTAACCTAACCTAACCTAACCTAACCTAACCTAACCTAACCTAACCTAACCTAACCTAACCTAACCTAACCTAACCTAACCTAACCTAACCTAACCTAACCTAACCTAACCTAACCTAACCTAACCTAACCTAACCTAACCTAACCTAACCTAACCTAACCTAACCTAACCTAACCTAACCTAACCTAACCTAACCTAACCTAACCTAACCTAACCTAACCTAACCTAACCTAACCTAACCTAACCTAACCTAACCTAACCTAACCTAACCTAACCTAACCTAACCTAACCTAACCTAACCTAACCTAACCTAACCTAACCTAACCTAACCTAACCTAACCTAACCTAACCTAACCTAACCTAACCTAACCTAACCTAACCTAACCTAACCTAACCTAACCTAACCTAACCTAACCTAACCTAACCTAACCTAACCTAACCTAACCTAACCTAACCTAACCTAACCTAACCTAACCTAACCTAACCTAACCTAACCTAACCTAACCTAACCTAACCTAACCTAACCTAACCTAACCTAACCTAACCTAACCTAACCTAACCTAACCTAACCTAACCTAACCTAACCTAACCTAACCTAACCTAACCTAACCTAACCTAACCTAACCTAACCTAACCTAACCTAACCTAACCTAACCTAACCTAACCTAACCTAACCTAACCTAACCTAACCTAACCTAACCTAACCTAACCTAACCTAACCTAACCTAACCTAACCTAACCTAACCTAACCTAACCTAACCTAACCTAACCTAACCTAACCTAACCTAACCTAACCTAACCTAACCTAACCTAACCTAACCTAACCTAACCTAACCTAACCTAACCTAACCTAACCTAACCTAACCTAACCTAACCTAACCTAACCTAACCTAACCTAACCTAACCTAACCTAACCTAACCTAACCTAACCTAACCTAACCTAACCTAACCTAACCTAACCTAACCTAACCTAACCTAACCTAACCTAACCTAACCTAACCTAACCTAACCTAACCTAACCTAACCTAACCTAACCTAACCTAACCTAACCTAACCTAACCTAACCTAACCTAACCTAACCTAACCTAACCTAACCTAACCTAACCTAACCTAACCTAACCTAACCTAACCTAACCTAACCTAACCTAACCTAACCTAACCTAACCTAACCTAACCTAACCTAACCTAACCTAACCTAACCTAACCTAACCTAACCTAACCTAACCTAACCTAACCTAACCTAACCTAACCTAACCTAACCTAACCTAACCTAACCTAACCTAACCTAACCTAACCTAACCTAACCTAACCTAACCTAACCTAACCTAACCTAACCTAACCTAACCTAACCTAACCTAACCTAACCTAACCTAACCTAACCTAACCTAACCTAACCTAACCTAACCTAACCTAACCTAACCTAACCTAACCTAACCTAACCTAACCTAACCTAACCTAACCTAACCTAACCTAACCTAACCTAACCTAACCTAACCTAACCTAACCTAACCTAACCTAACCTAACCTAACCTAACCTAACCTAACCTAACCTAACCTAACCTAACCTAACCTAACCTAACCTAACCTAACCTAACCTAACCTAACCTAACCTAACCTAACCTAACCTAACCTAACCTAACCTAACCTAACCTAACCTAACCTAACCTAACCTAACCTAACCTAACCTAACCTAACCTAACCTAACCTAACCTAACCTAACCTAACCTAACCTAACCTAACCTAACCTAACCTAACCTAACCTAACCTAACCTAACCTAACCTAACCTAACCTAACCTAACCTAACCTAACCTAACCTAACCTAACCTAACCTAACCTAACCTAACCTAACCTAACCTAACCTAACCTAACCTAACCTAACCTAACCTAACCTAACCTAACCTAACCTAACCTAACCTAACCTAACCTAACCTAACCTAACCTAACCTAACCTAACCTAACCTAACCTAACCTAACCTAACCTAACCTAACCTAACCTAACCTAACCTAACCTAACCTAACCTAACCTAACCTAACCTAACCTAACCTAACCTAACCTAACCTAACCTAACCTAACCTAACCTAACCTAACCTAACCTAACCTAACCTAACCTAACCTAACCTAACCTAACCTAACCTAACCTAACCTAACCTAACCTAACCTAACCTAACCTAACCTAACCTAACCTAACCTAACCTAACCTAACCTAACCTAACCTAACCTAACCTAACCTAACCTAACCTAACCTAACCTAACCTAACCTAACCTAACCTAACCTAACCTAACCTAACCTAACCTAACCTAACCTAACCTAACCTAACCTAACCTAACCTAACCTAACCTAACCTAACCTAACCTAACCTAACCTAACCTAACCTAACCTAACCTAACCTAACCTAACCTAACCTAACCTAACCTAACCTAACCTAACCTAACCTAACCTAACCTAACCTAACCTAACCTAACCTAACCTAACCTAACCTAACCTAACCTAACCTAACCTAACCTAACCTAACCTAACCTAACCTAACCTAACCTAACCTAACCTAACCTAACCTAACCTAACCTAACCTAACCTAACCTAACCTAACCTAACCTAACCTAACCTAACCTAACCTAACCTAACCTAACCTAACCTAACCTAACCTAACCTAACCTAACCTAACCTAACCTAACCTAACCTAACCTAACCTAACCTAACCTAACCTAACCTAACCTAACCTAACCTAACCTAACCTAACCTAACCTAACCTAACCTAACCTAACCTAACCTAACCTAACCTAACCTAACCTAACCTAACCTAACCTAACCTAACCTAACCTAACCTAACCTAACCTAACCTAACCTAACCTAACCTAACCTAACCTAACCTAACCTAACCTAACCTAACCTAACCTAACCTAACCTAACCTAACCTAACCTAACCTAACCTAACCTAACCTAACCTAACCTAACCTAACCTAACCTAACCTAACCTAACCTAACCTAACCTAACCTAACCTAACCTAACCTAACCTAACCTAACCTAACCTAACCTAACCTAACCTAACCTAACCTAACCTAACCTAACCTAACCTAACCTAACCTAACCTAACCTAACCTAACCTAACCTAACCTAACCTAACCTAACCTAACCTAACCTAACCTAACCTAACCTAACCTAACCTAACCTAACCTAACCTAACCTAACCTAACCTAACCTAACCTAACCTAACCTAACCTAACCTAACCTAACCTAACCTAACCTAACCTAACCTAACCTAACCTAACCTAACCTAACCTAACCTAACCTAACCTAACCTAACCTAACCTAACCTAACCTAACCTAACCTAACCTAACCTAACCTAACCTAACCTAACCTAACCTAACCTAACCTAACCTAACCTAACCTAACCTAACCTAACCTAACCTAACCTAACCTAACCTAACCTAACCTAACCTAACCTAACCTAACCTAACCTAACCTAACCTAACCTAACCTAACCTAACCTAACCTAACCTAACCTAACCTAACCTAACCTAACCTAACCTAACCTAACCTAACCTAACCTAACCTAACCTAACCTAACCTAACCTAACCTAACCTAACCTAACCTAACCTAACCTAACCTAACCTAACCTAACCTAACCTAACCTAACCTAACCTAACCTAACCTAACCTAACCTAACCTAACCTAACCTAACCTAACCTAACCTAACCTAACCTAACCTAACCTAACCTAACCTAACCTAACCTAACCTAACCTAACCTAACCTAACCTAACCTAACCTAACCTAACCTAACCTAACCTAACCTAACCTAACCTAACCTAACCTAACCTAACCTAACCTAACCTAACCTAACCTAACCTAACCTAACCTAACCTAACCTAACCTAACCTAACCTAACCTAACCTAACCTAACCTAACCTAACCTAACCTAACCTAACCTAACCTAACCTAACCTAACCTAACCTAACCTAACCTAACCTAACCTAACCTAACCTAACCTAACCTAACCTAACCTAACCTAACCTAACCTAACCTAACCTAACCTAACCTAACCTAACCTAACCTAACCTAACCTAACCTAACCTAACCTAACCTAACCTAACCTAACCTAACCTAACCTAACCTAACCTAACCTAACCTAACCTAACCTAACCTAACCTAACCTAACCTAACCTAACCTAACCTAACCTAACCTAACCTAACCTAACCTAACCTAACCTAACCTAACCTAACCTAACCTAACCTAACCTAACCTAACCTAACCTAACCTAACCTAACCTAACCTAACCTAACCTAACCTAACCTAACCTAACCTAACCTAACCTAACCTAACCTAACCTAACCTAACCTAACCTAACCTAACCTAACCTAACCTAACCTAACCTAACCTAACCTAACCTAACCTAACCTAACCTAACCTAACCTAACCTAACCTAACCTAACCTAACCTAACCTAACCTAACCTAACCTAACCTAACCTAACCTAACCTAACCTAACCTAACCTAACCTAACCTAACCTAACCTAACCTAACCTAACCTAACCTAACCTAACCTAACCTAACCTAACCTAACCTAACCTAACCTAACCTAACCTAACCTAACCTAACCTAACCTAACCTAACCTAACCTAACCTAACCTAACCTAACCTAACCTAACCTAACCTAACCTAACCTAACCTAACCTAACCTAACCTAACCTAACCTAACCTAACCTAACCTAACCTAACCTAACCTAACCTAACCTAACCTAACCTAACCTAACCTAACCTAACCTAACCTAACCTAACCTAACCTAACCTAACCTAACCTAACCTAACCTAACCTAACCTAACCTAACCTAACCTAACCTAACCTAACCTAACCTAACCTAACCTAACCTAACCTAACCTAACCTAACCTAACCTAACCTAACCTAACCTAACCTAACCTAACCTAACCTAACCTAACCTAACCTAACCTAACCTAACCTAACCTAACCTAACCTAACCTAACCTAACCTAACCTAACCTAACCTAACCTAACCTAACCTAACCTAACCTAACCTAACCTAACCTAACCTAACCTAACCTAACCTAACCTAACCTAACCTAACCTAACCTAACCTAACCTAACCTAACCTAACCTAACCTAACCTAACCTAACCTAACCTAACCTAACCTAACCTAACCTAACCTAACCTAACCTAACCTAACCTAACCTAACCTAACCTAACCTAACCTAACCTAACCTAACCTAACCTAACCTAACCTAACCTAACCTAACCTAACCTAACCTAACCTAACCTAACCTAACCTAACCTAACCTAACCTAACCTAACCTAACCTAACCTAACCTAACCTAACCTAACCTAACCTAACCTAACCTAACCTAACCTAACCTAACCTAACCTAACCTAACCTAACCTAACCTAACCTAACCTAACCTAACCTAACCTAACCTAACCTAACCTAACCTAACCTAACCTAACCTAACCTAACCTAACCTAACCTAACCTAACCTAACCTAACCTAACCTAACCTAACCTAACCTAACCTAACCTAACCTAACCTAACCTAACCTAACCTAACCTAACCTAACCTAACCTAACCTAACCTAACCTAACCTAACCTAACCTAACCTAACCTAACCTAACCTAACCTAACCTAACCTAACCTAACCTAACCTAACCTAACCTAACCTAACCTAACCTAACCTAACCTAACCTAACCTAACCTAACCTAACCTAACCTAACCTAACCTAACCTAACCTAACCTAACCTAACCTAACCTAACCTAACCTAACCTAACCTAACCTAACCTAACCTAACCTAACCTAACCTAACCTAACCTAACCTAACCTAACCTAACCTAACCTAACCTAACCTAACCTAACCTAACCTAACCTAACCTAACCTAACCTAACCTAACCTAACCTAACCTAACCTAACCTAACCTAACCTAACCTAACCTAACCTAACCTAACCTAACCTAACCTAACCTAACCTAACCTAACCTAACCTAACCTAACCTAACCTAACCTAACCTAACCTAACCTAACCTAACCTAACCTAACCTAACCTAACCTAACCTAACCTAACCTAACCTAACCTAACCTAACCTAACCTAACCTAACCTAACCTAACCTAACCTAACCTAACCTAACCTAACCTAACCTAACCTAACCTAACCTAACCTAACCTAACCTAACCTAACCTAACCTAACCTAACCTAACCTAACCTAACCTAACCTAACCTAACCTAACCTAACCTAACCTAACCTAACCTAACCTAACCTAACCTAACCTAACCTAACCTAACCTAACCTAACCTAACCTAACCTAACCTAACCTAACCTAACCTAACCTAACCTAACCTAACCTAACCTAACCTAACCTAACCTAACCTAACCTAACCTAACCTAACCTAACCTAACCTAACCTAACCTAACCTAACCTAACCTAACCTAACCTAACCTAACCTAACCTAACCTAACCTAACCTAACCTAACCTAACCTAACCTAACCTAACCTAACCTAACCTAACCTAACCTAACCTAACCTAACCTAACCTAACCTAACCTAACCTAACCTAACCTAACCTAACCTAACCTAACCTAACCTAACCTAACCTAACCTAACCTAACCTAACCTAACCTAACCTAACCTAACCTAACCTAACCTAACCTAACCTAACCTAACCTAACCTAACCTAACCTAACCTAACCTAACCTAACCGAGGTCAGGATTGGAAAATTTTTGAGAATTTCGCGGTCAGGACTGGTAAACTAGCGGGTACTTGTTGTATTCTACTCGAATCTCCCGGTCAGGACTGGAACTTTTTATTTTCATTCTTCTACCAAGGTCAGGAGTGGAAAATTTTGAGAATTTCGCGGTCAGGACTGATAAACTAGCGGGTACTTGTTGTATACTAGTAGAATCTCACGGTCAGGACTGGATATTTTTTTTTTTTTTTTTTTTTTTTTTTTTTTTTTTTTTCATTCTTCTACCGCGGTCAGGAGTGGGAAATTGTGTAAATTTCGCGGTCAGGACTGGTAAACTAGCGGGTACTTGTTGTAGTCTACTCGAGTCTCCCGGTCAGGACTGGAAATTTTAATTTTCATTCTTCTACCGAGGTCAGGAGTGGGAAATTTTGAGAATTTCGCGGTCAGGACTTTGGCGTCTGCGTAGAAGTTCGCGTTGGCACGAAATGACTCCCGCGCATGCGCAGTAGCTCGCGTATGTTCGAAAAGACTCCCGCGCGTGCGCCGAAGGTAGCGCATGCGCCAGAAGATTCATGCGCGTGCGTCGAAGGTCGCGCATGCGCGACAAGTCTCCCGCGCGTGCGCAGTAGCTCGCGCATGTTCGAAAAGACTTTCGCGCCTGCGCAGAAGTTCGCGTTGGCACGAAATGACTCCCGCGCGTGCGCAGTAGCTCGCGTATGTTCGAAAAGACTCCCGCGCGTGCGCCGAATGTCGCGCATGCGCCAAAAGATACATGCGCGTGCGCCGAAGGTCGCGCATGCGCGGCAAGTCTCCCGCGAGTGCGCAGTAGCTCGCGCATGTTCGAAAAGACTTTCGCGCCTGCGCAGAAGTTCGCGTTGGCACGAAATGACTCCCGCGCGTGCGCAGTAGCTCGCGTATGTTCGAAAAGACTCCCGCGCGTGCGCCGAATGTCGCGCATGCGCCAAAAGATTCATGCGCGTGCGCCGAAGGTCGCGCATGATCGAAAAGACTTTCGCGCGTGCGCAGAAGATCGCGTTGGCACGAAATGACACGGGCGCTTGCGCAAAAGGTCGCGCATGCGCGGCAAGTCTCCCGCGCGTGCGCAGTAGCTCGCGTTTGTTCGAAAAGACTCCCGCGTGTGCGCAGCAGCTTGCGTATGTTCGAAAAGACTCCCGCGCGTGCGCCGAAGGTTGCGCAGGCGCCAAAAGATTCATGCGCGTGCGTCGAAGGTCGCGCATGCGCGTCAAGTCTCCCGCGCGTGCGCAGTAGCTCGCGCATGTTCGAAAAGACTTTCGCGCGTGCGCAGAAGTTCGCGTTGGCACGAAATGACTCCCGCGCGTGCGCAGTAGCTCGCGCATGTTCGAAAAGACTTTCGCGCGTGCGCAGAAGTTCGCGTTGGCACGAAATGACTCGCGCGCTTGCAAAGAATGTCGCGCATGCGCGGCAAGACTCCCGCGCTTGCGCAGTAGCTCGCGTATGTTCGAAAAGACTCCCGCGCGTGCGCCGAAAGTCGCGCATGCGCCAAAAGATTCATGCGCGTGCGTCGAAGGTCGCGCATGCGCGGCAAGTCTCCCGCGCGTGCGCAGTAACTCGCGTATGTTCGAAAAGCCTCCCGCGCGTGCGCCGAAGACCGCGCATGCGCCAGAAGATTCATGCGCGTGCGTCGAATGTCGCGCATGCGCGGCAAGTACCCGCGCGTGCGCAGTAGCTCGCGCATGTTCGAAAAGACTTTCGCGCGTGCGCAGAAGTTCGCGTTGGCACGAAATGACTCGCGCGCTTGCAAAGAATGTCGCGCATGCGCGGCAAGACTCCCGCGCTTGCGCAGTAGCTCGCGTATGTTCGAAAAGACTCCCGCGCGTGCGCCGAAAGTCGCGCATGCGCCAAAAGATTCATGCGCGTGCGTCGAAGGTCGCGCATGCGCGGCAAGTCTCCCGCGCGTGCGCAGTAGCTCGCGTATGTTCGAAAAGCCTCCCGCGCGTGCGCCGAATACCGCGCATGCGCCAGAAGATTCATGCGCGTGCGTCGAATGTCGCGCATGCGCGGCAAGTCTCCCGCGCGTGCGCTGTAGATCGCGTATGTTCGAAAAGACTCCCGCGCGTGCGCCGAATGTCTTGCATGCGCCAAAAGATTCATGCGCGTGCGTCGAAGGTCGCGCATGCGCGGCAAGTCTCCCGCGAGTGCGCAGTAGCTCGCGCATGTTCGAAAAGACTTTCACGCCTGCGCAGAAGTTCGCGTTGGCACGAAATGACTCCCGCGCGTGCGCAGTAGCTCGCGTATGTTCGAAAAGACTCCCGCGCGTGCGCCGAAGGTCGCGCATGCGCCAAAAGATTCATGCGCGTGCGCCTAAGGTCGCGCATGCGCGGCATGTCTCCCGCGCGTGCGCAGTAGCTCGCGCATGTTCGAAAAGACTTTCGCGTGCGCAGAAGTTCGCGTTGGCACGAAATGACTCGCGCGCTTGCGCAGAAGGTCGCGCATTCGCCAAAAGACTCCTGCGCGTGCTTTGATGGTCGCGCATGCGCGGCAAGACTCCAGCGAGTGCGCAGTAGCTCGCGTGTGTTCGAAAAGACTCCCGCGCGTGCGCTCAAGGTTGCGCATGCGCCAAAAGATTCATGCGCGTGCGTCGAAGGTCGCGCATGCGCGGCAAGTCTCCCGCGCGTGCGCAGTAGCTCGCGCATGTTCGAAAAGAATTTCGCGCGTGCGCAGAAGTTCGCGTTGGCACGAAATGACTCCCGCGCGTGCGCAGTAGCTCGCGCATGTTCGAAAAGGCTTTCGCGCGTGCGCAGAAGTTCGCGTTGGCACGAAATGACTCGCGCGCTTGCAAAGAATGTCGCGCATGCGCGGCAAGCCTCCCGCGCGTGCGCAGTAGCTCGCGCATGTTCGAAAAGACTTTCGCGCGTGCGCAGAAGTTCGCGTTGGCACGAAATGACTCGTGCGCTTGCGCAGAAGGTCGCGCATGCGCGGCAAGTCTCCCGAGCGTGCGCTGTAGATCGCGTATGTTCGAAAAGACTCCCGCACGTGCATCGAAGGTCTCGCATGCGCCAAAAGATTCATGCGCGTGCGTCGAAGGTCGCGCATGCGCGGCAAGTCTCCCGCGAGTGCGCAGTAGCTCGCGCATGTTCGAAAAGACTTTCGCGCCTGCGCAGAAGTTCGCGTTGGCACGAAATGACTCCCGCGCGTGCGCAGTAGCTCGCGTATGTTCGAAAAGACTCCCGCGCGTGCGCCGAAGTTCGCGCATGCGCCAAAAGATTCATGCGCGTGCGTCGAAGGTCGCGCATGCGCGGCAAGTCTCCCGCGCGTGCGCAGTAGCTCGCGCATGTTCGAAAGGACTTTCGCGCCTGCACAGAAGTTCGCGTTGGCACGAAATGATTCCCGCGCGTGCGCAGTATCTCGCGCATGTTCGAAAAGACTTTCGCGCGTGCGCAGAAGTTCCCGTTGGCACGAAATGACTAGCGCGCTTGCGCAGAAGGTCGCGCATGCGCGGCAATTCTCGCGCGCGTGCGCAGTAGCTCGCGTATGTTCGAAAAGACCCCCGCGCGTGCGCCGAAGGTCGCGCATGCGCCAAAAGATTCATGCGCGTGCGTCGAAGGTCGCGCATGCTCGGCAAGTCTCCCGCGCATGCGCAGTAGCTCGCGTATGTTCGAAAAGACTCCCGCGAGTGCGCCGAAGGTCGCGCATGCGCCAAAAGATTCATGCGCGTGCGTCGAAGGTCGTGCATGCGCGGCAAGTCTCCCGCGCATGCGCAGTAGCTCGCGTATGTTCGAAAAGACTCCCGCGCGAGCGTAGAAGGTCGCGCATGCGCCAGAAGATTCATGCGCGTGCGTCGAAGGTCGCGCATGCGCGGCAAGTCTCCCGCGAGTGCGCAGTAGCTCGCGCATGATCGAAAAGACTTTCGCGCCTGCGCAGAAGTTCGCGTTGGCACGAAATGACTCCCGCGCGTGCGCAGTAACTCGCGTATGTTCGAAAAGACTCCCGCGCGTGCGCCGAAGGTCGCGCATGCGCCAAAAGATTCATGCGCGTGCGTCGAAGGTCGTGCATGCGCGGCAAGTCTCCCGCGCATGCGCAGTAGCCGCGTATGTTCGAAAAGACTCCCGCGCGTGCGCCGAAGGTCGCGCATGCGCCAGAAGATTCATGCGCGTGCGTCGAAGGTCGCGCATGCGCGGCAAGTCTCCCGCGCGTGCGCAGTAGCTCGCGCATGTTCGAAAAGACTTTCGCGCCTGCGCAGAAGTTCGCGTTGGCACGAAATGACTCCCGCGCGTGCGCAGTAGCTCGCGTATGTTCGAAAAGACTCCCGCGCGTGCGTAGAAGGTCGCGCATGCGCCAGAAGATTCATGCGCGTGCGTCGAAGGTCGCGCATGCGCGGCAAGTCTCCCGCGAGTGCGCAGTAGCTCGCGCATGTTCGAAAAGACTTTCGTGCCTGCGCAGAAGTTCGCGTTGGCACGAAATGACTCCCGCGCGTGCGCAGTAGCTCGCGTATGTTCGAAAAGGCACCCGCGCGTGCGCCGAAGGTCGCGCATGCGCCAAAAGATTCATGCGCGTGCGTCGAAGGTCGCGCATGCTCGGCAAGTCTCCCGCGCATGCGCAGTAGCTCGCGTATGTTCGAAAAGACTCCCGCGAGTGCGCCGAAGGTCGCGCATGCGCCAAAAGATTCATGCGCGTGCGTCGAAGGTCGTGCATGCGCGGCAAGTCTCCCGCGCATGCGCAGTAGCTCGCGTATGTTCGAAAAGACTCCCGCGCGTGCGTAGAAGGTCGCGCATGCGCCAGAAGATTCATGCGCGTGCGTCGAAGGTCGCGCATGCGCGGCAAGTCTCCCGCGAGTGCGCAGTAGCTCGCGCATGTTCGAAAAGACTTTCGTGCCTGCGCAGAAGTTCGCGTTGGCACGAAATGACTCCCGCGCGTGCGCAGTAGCTCGCGTATGTTCGAAAAGGCTCCCGCGCGTGCGCCGAAGGTCGCGCATGCGCCAAAAGATTCATGCGCGTGCGCCGAAGGTCGCGCATGATCGAAAAGACTTTCGCGCGTGCGCAGAAGATCGCGTTGGCACGAAATGACACGGGCGCTTGCGCAGAAGGTCGCGCATGCGCGGCAAGTCTCCCGCGCGTGCGCAGTAGCTCGCGTATGTTCGAAAAGTCTCCCGCGTGTGCGCAGCAGCTCGCGTATGTTCGAAAAGACTCCCGCGCGTGCGCCGAAGGTTGCGCATGCGCCAGAAGATTCATGCGCGTGCGTCGAAGGTCGCGCATGCGCGGCAAGTCTCCCGCGAGTGCGCAGTAGCTCGCGCATGATCGAAAAGACTTTCGCGCCTGCGCAGAAGTTCGCGTTGGCACGAAATGACTCCCGCGCGTGCGCAGTAACTCGCGTATGTTCGAAAAGACTCCCGCGCGTGCGCCGAAGGTCGTGCATGCGCCAAAAGATTCATGCGCGTGCGTCGAAGGTCGTGCATGCGCGGCAAGTCTCCCGCGCATGCGCAGTAGCCGCGTATGTTCGAAAAGACTCCCGCGCGTGCGCCGAAGGTCGCGCATGCGCCAGAAGATTCATGCGCGTGCGTCGAAGGTCGCGCATGCGCGGCAAGTCTCCCGCGCGTGCGCAGTAGCTCGCGCATGTTCGAAAAGACTTTCGCGCCTGCGCAGAAGTTCGCGTTGGCACGAAATGACTCCCGCGCGTGCGCAGTATCTCGCGCATGTTTGAAAAGACTTTCGCGCGTGCGCAGAAGTTCGCGTTGGCACGAAATGACTCGCGCGCTTGCGCAGAAGGTCGCGGATGCGCGGCAAGTCTCACGCGCGTGCGCAGTAGCTCGCGTATGTTCGAAAAGACCCCCGCGCGTGCGCCGAAGGTCGCGCATGCGCCAAAAGATTCATGCGCGTGCGTCGAAGGTCGCGCATGCTCGGCAGGTCTCCCGCGCATGCGCAGTAGCTCGCGTATGTTCGAAAAGACTCCCGCGTGTGCGCCGAAGGTCGCGCATGCGCCAAAAGATTCATGCGTGTGCGTCGAAGGTCGTGCATGCGCGGCAAGTCTCCCGCGCATGCGCAGTAGCTCGCGTATGTTCGAAAAGACTCCCGCGAGTGCGCCGAAGGTCGCGCATGCGCCAAAATATTCATGGGCGTGCGTCGAAGGTCGTGCATGCGCCAGAAGATTCATGCGCGTGCGTCGAAGGTCGCGCATGCGCGGCAAGTCTCCCGCGCGTGCGCAGTAGCTCGCGTATGTTCGAAAAGACTCCCGCGCGTGCGCAGCAGCTCGCGTATGTTCGAAAAGACTCCCGCGCGTGCGCAGCAGCTCGCGTATGTTCGAAAAGACTCCCGCGCGTGCGCCGAAGTTTGCGCATGCGCCAAAAGATTCATGCGCGTGCGTCGAAGGTCGCGCATGCGCGGCAAGTCTCCCGCGCGTGCGCAGTAGCTCGCGTATGTTCGAAAAGACTCCCGCGCATGCGCAGTAGCTCGCGTATGTTCGAAAAGACTCCCGCGCGTGCGCCGAAGGTCGCGCATGCGCCAGAATATTCATGCGCGTGCGTCGAAGGTCGCGCATGCGCGGAATGTCTCCCGCGCGTGCGCAGTATCTCGCGCATGTTCGAAAAGACTTTCGCGCGTGCGCAGAAGTTCGCGTTGGCACGAAATGACTAGCGCGCTTGCGCAGAAGGTCGCGCATGCGCGGCAAGTCTCGCGCGCGTGCGCAGTAGCTCGCGTATGTTCGAAAAGACCCCCGCGCGTGCGCCGAAGGTCGCGCATGCGCCAAAAGATTCATGCGCGTGCGTCGAAAGTCGCGCATGCTCGGCAAGTCTCCCGCCCATGCGCAGTAGCTCGCGTATGTTCGAAAAGACTCCCGCGAGTGCGCCGAAGGTCGCGCATGCGCCAAAAGATTCATGCGCGTGCGTCGAAGGTCGTGCATGCGCGGCAAGTCTCCCGCGCATGCGCAGTAGCTCGCGTATGTTCGAAAAGACTCCCGCGCGTGCGTCGAAGGTCGCGCATGCGCCAGAAGATTAATGCGCGTGCGTCGAAAGTCGCGCATGCGCGGCAAGTCTCCCGCGAGTGCGCAGTAGCTCGCGCATGTTCGAAAAGACTTTCGCGCCTGCGCAGAAGTTCGCGTTGGCACGAAATGACTCCCGCGCGTGCGCAGTAGCTCGCGTATGTTCGAAAAGACTCCCGCGCGTGCGCCGAAGGTCGCGCATGCGCCAAAAGATTCATGCGCGTGCGCCGAAGGTCGCGCATGATCGAAAAGACTTTCGCGCGTGCGCAGAAGATCGCGTTGGCACGAAATGACACGGGCGCTTGCGCAGAAGGTCGCGCATGCGCGGCAAGTCTCCCGCGCGTGCGCAGTAGCTCGCGTATGTTCGAAAAGACTCACGCGCGTGCGCCGAAGGTCGCGTTGGCACGAAATGACACGAGCGCTTGCGCAGAAGGTCGCGCATGCGCGGCAAGTCTCCCGCGCGTGCTCAGTAGCTCGCGTATGTTCGAAAAGACTCACGCGCGTGCGCCGAAGGTCGCGCATGAGCCAAAAGATTCATGCGCGTGCGTCGAACGTCGCGCATGAGCGGCAAGTCTCCCGCGCGTGCGCAGTAGCTCGCGTATGTTCGAAAAGACTCCCGCGTGTGCGCAGCAGCTCGCGTATGTTCGAAAAGACTCCCGCGCGTGCGCCAAAGGTTGCGCATGCGCCAAAAGATTCATGCGCGTGCGTCGAAGGTCGCGCATGCGCGGCAAGTCTCCCGCGCGTGCGCAGTAGCTCGCGCATGTTCGAAAAGACTTTCGCGCCTGCGCAGAAGTTCGCGTTGGCACGAAATGACTCCCGCGCGTGCGCAGTAGCTCGCGTATGTTCGAAAAGACTCCCGCGCGTGCGCCGAAGTTCGCGCATGCGCCAAAAGATTCATGCGCGTGCGCCGAAGGTCGCGCATGCGCGGCAAGTCTCCCGCGAGTGCGCAGTAGCTCGCGCATGTTCGAAAAGACTTTCGCGCCTGCGCAGAAGTTCGCGTTGGCACGAAATGACTCCCGCGCGTGCGCAGTAGCTCGCGTATGTTCGAAAAGACTCCCGCGCGTGCGCCAAATGTCGCGCATGCGCCAAAAGATTCATGCGCGTGCGCCGAAAGTCGCGCATGATCGAAAAGACTTTCGCGCGTGCGCAGATCGTGTTGGCACGAAATGACACGGGCGCTTGCGCAAAAGGTCGCGCATGCGCAGCAAGTCTCCCGCGCGTACGCAGTAGGTCGCGTATGTTCGAAAAGACTCCCGCGTGTGCGCAGCAGCTCGCGTATGTTCGAAAAGACTCCCGCGCGTGCGCCGAAGGTTGCGCAGGCGCCAAAAGATTCATGCGCGTGCGTCGAAAGTCGCGCATGCGCGGCAAGTCTCCCGCGCGTGCGCAGTAGCTCGCGCATGTTCGAAAAGACTTTCGCGCGTGCGCAGAAGTTCGCGTTGGCACGAAATGACTCCCGCGCGTGCGCAGTAGTTCGCGCATGTTCGAAAAGACTTTCGCACGTGCGCAGAAGTTCGCGTTGGCACAAAATGACTCGCGCGCTTGCAAAGAATGTCGCGCATGCGCGGCAAGACTCCCGCGCTTGCGCAGTAGCTCGCGTAAGTTCGAAAAGACTCACGCGCGTGCGCCGAAAGTCGCGCATGCGCCAAAAGATTCATGCGCGTGCGTCGAAGGTCGCGCATGCGCCAAAAGATTCATGCGCGTGCGCCGAAGGTCGCGCATGATCGAAAAGACTTTCGCGCGTGCGCAGAAGATCGCGTATGTTCGAAAAGACTCCCGCGTGTGCGCAGCAGCTCGCGTATGTTCGAAAAGACTCCCGCGCGTGCGCCGAAGGTTGCGCAGGCGCCAAAAGATTCATTCGCGTGCGTCGAAGGTCGCGCATGCGCGGCAAGTCTCCCGCGCGTGCGCAGTAGCTCGCGCATGTTCGAAAAGACTTTCGCGCGTGCGCAGAAGTTCGCGTTGGCACGAAATGACTCCCGCGCGTGCGCAGTAGCTCGCGCATGTTCGAAAAGACTTTCGCGCGTGCGCAGAAGTTCACGTTGGCACGAAATGACTCGCGCGCTTGCAAAGAATGTCGCGCATGCGCGGCAAGACACCCGCGCTTGCGCAGTAGCTCGCGTATGTTCGAAAAGACTCCCGCGCGTGCGCCGAAAGTCGCGCATGCGCCAAAAGATTCATGCGCGTGCGTCGAAGGTCGCGCATGCGCGGCAAGTCTCCCGCGCGTGCGCAGTAGCTCGCGTATGTTCGAAAAGCCTCCCGCGCGTGCGCCGAAGACCGCGCATGCGCCAGAAGATTCATGCGCGTGCGTCGAATGTCGCGCATGCGCGGCAAGTCTCCCGCGCGTGCGCAGTAGCTCGCGCATGTTCGAAAAGACTTTCGCGCGTGCGCAGAAGTTCGCGTTGGCACGAAATGACTCGTGCGCTTGCGCAGAAGGTCGCGCATGCGCGGCAAGTCTCCCGCGCGTGCGCTGTAGATGGCGTATGTTCGAAAAGACTCCCGCGCGTGCGCCGAATGTCTCGCATGCGCCAAAAGATTCATGCGTGTGCGTCGAAGGTCGCGCATGCGCGACAAGTCTCCCGCGAGTGCGCAGTAGCTCGCGCATGTTCGAAAAGACTTTCGCGCCTTCGCAGAAGTTCGCGTTGGCACGAAATGACTCCCGCGCGTGCGCAGTAGCTCGCGTATGTTCGAAAAGACTCCCGCGCGTGCGCCGAAGGTCGCGCATGCGCCAAAAGATTCATGCGCGTGCGCCTAAGGTCGCGCATGCGCGGCATGTCTCCCGCGCGTGCGCAGTAGCTCGCGTATGTTCGAAAAGATTTTCGCGCGTGCGCAGAAGGTCGCGTTGAATTAATCATTCTATCGTGTAGGAAAGGTCGCGAATCGGATTCTATTGGAGGTCCGAGGTCGAAGTAGGACTAGATTTCTGAGATAATCGATATTTTCGGTTATCTCTCGAACCGTTGAAGATACAACTTCGGGGTCCAAAACGGGATTATAGTACTCTAGGAGTCCTACAGGAGGTCCTACAAAATAGCTCCTATGACCCGAGGACGTATGTCATTTCATTTCGGAGATAGCCTCTAGGCGTGACACGTCATCATGGTTTTTCGGGCAAACGGTGGGTGCTAGAGAAAGGGGTGTAGGACCTCATAGACGGCATTTAGGAACAACAAAACAGGTCCCATACCTCGACGCGATAGGTCTTATAGTATCGGAGATACAGCGATTCGAAAGTTTAAATCTCGTTTCCCTGGCGAACGGTAGGTGCTAGAGGGAAAGAGTGTAGGAACTCATAGACGGCATTGAGGAACGGCAACAAGAAAGGGCCTATACCTCGTCGCGATAGGACTTATAGTTTCGGAGATACGGCAATTCGAAAGATTAAATCTCATTTCCCTGGCGAACGGTGGGTGCTAGAGGGAAAGAGAGTAGGACCTCGTAGACGGCATTGAGGAACGGCAACAAGAAAGGTCCTATACCTCGTCCCGATCGGACATATTGTTTCGGAGATACGGCGATTCGAACGTTTAAATCTTGTTTTCCTGGAGAACGGTGGTTGCTAGAGGGAAAGGGTATAGCACCTCATAGACGTCATTTAGGAACAACAAGACAGGTCCCATACCTCGTCGCGATAGGACTTATAGTTTCGGAGATACAGCGATTCGAAAGTTTAAATCTCGTTTCCCTGGCGAACGGTGGGTGCTAGAGGGAAAGAGTGTAGGACCTCATAGACAGCATTGAGGAACGGCAACAAGAAAGGTCCTATATCTCGTCGCGATAGGACTTATAGTTTCGGAGATACGGCGATTCGAATGTTTAAATCTCGTTTCCCTGGAGAACGGTAAGTGCTAGAGGGAAAGAGTATAGGACCTTATAGACGGCATTGAGGAACGGCAACAAGAAAGATCCTATAACTCGGCGCAATAGGACTTATAGTTTCCGAGATACGGCGATTCGAATGATTAAATGTCGTTTCCCTGGCGAACGGTGGGTGCTAGGGGGAAAGGATATTGGACCTCATAGACGGCACTGAGGAATGGCAACAAGAAAGTTCCTACACCTCGTCGCGATAGGACTTATAGTTTCGGAGATACGGCGATTCGAATGTTTAAATCTCGTTTCCCTGGCGAACGGTATGTGCTAGAGGGAAAGGGTATAGGACCTTATAGACGGCATTGAGGAACGGCAACAAGAAAGTTCCTACACCTCGTCGCGATAGGACTTATAGTTTCGGAGATACGGCGATTCGAATGTTTAAATCTCGTTTCCCTGGCGAACGGTATGTGCTAGAGGAAAAGGGTATAGGTCCTTATAGACGGCATTGAGGAACGGCAACAAGAAAGTTCCTATACCTCTTCGCGATTGGACTTATAGTTTCGGAGATATGGCGATACAAATGTTTAAATCTCGTTTCCTTGGCGAACGGCGGGTGCTAGAGCAAAAGGGTATACCACGTTTTTTAATGACCATTAGATGTCCTATAAAATCGGTCCTATGGACTTTAGCTCTAGGACCGATGGTTTCAGAGATAGGGATTTTACGCGAAAATTTTCTGTCCCTCATTAAGAAAGTAAAAGAATCGACCAAAATTGGTATACACCAATCGATAGAGAATCGTCCGAAAAGTATTTCTGGATTATAAGTTTTGGTTCGAATTTCTTTTTTCATTATTCTCTCGCGGTAAGGACTGGGAAATTTTGGGCATATCGCGGTCAGGACTGGTAATCTGGCGGGCACCCGCTGTAAGCTATTCGAATCTTCCGGGTAGGATTGAAAATTTTTATTTTCATTCTTCTACCGAGTTCAGGAGTTGGAAATTTTAAGAATTTCGCGGTCACGACTGGTAAACTGACGGGCACTCGGGGCAATCTATTCGCACCTCTCGGTCAGGACTGGAAATTGTAATTTTCATTATTCTACCGCGGTCAGGAGTTGGAAATTTTGAGAATATCGCGGTCAGGACTGGTAAACTATCGGGTACTTGTTGTGTTCTACTCGAATCTCCCGGTCAGGACTGGAAATTTTAATTTTCATTATTATACCGCGGTCAGGAGTGAGAAATTTTGTGAATTTCGCGGTCAGGACTGGTAAACTCG
Source organism: Camponotus vicinus (assembly GCF_025532165.1). NCBI lineage: Eukaryota > Metazoa > Arthropoda > Insecta > Hymenoptera > Formicidae > Camponotus > Camponotus vicinus. The sequence goes on from NW_028141946.1 coordinate 28,172, forward strand.
CGGGTACTTGTTGTATTCTACTCGAATCTCCCGGTCAGGACTGGAACTTTATATTTTCATTCTTCTACCGAGGTCAGGAGTGGGAAATTTTGAGAATTTCGCGGTCAGGACTGATAAACTAGCGGGTACTTGTTGTATACCAATAGAATATCCCGGTCAGGACTGGATATTTTTATTTTCAATATTCTACCGCGGTCAGGAGTGAGAAATTTTGTGAATTTCGCTGTCAGGACTGGCAAACTACCGGTTACTTGTTGTATTCTACTCGATTCTCCCGGTCAGGACTGGAAATTTTTATTTTCATTCTTCTACCGAGGTCAGGAGTGGGAAATTTTGAGAATTTCGCGGTCACGACTGGTAAACTGACGGGCACTCGGGGCAATCTATTCGTATCTCTCGGTCAGGACTGGAAATTGTAATTTTCATTATTCTACCGCGGTCAGGAGTTGGAAATTTTGAGAATATCGCGGTCAGGACTGGTAAACTGTCGGCTACTTGTTGTATTCTACTCGTATCTCCCGGTCAGGACTGGAAATGTTTATTTTCATTCTTCTACCGAGGTCAGGAGTGGGAAATTTTGAGAATTTCGCGGTCAGGACTGATAAACTAGCGGGTACTTGTTGTATACTAATAGAATCTCCCGGTCAGGACTGGATATTTTTATTTTCATTATTCTACCGCGGTCAGGAGTGGGAAAGTTTGTGAATTTCGCGGTCAGGACTGGCAAACTAGCGGGTACTTGTTGTAGTCTACTCGATTCTCCCGGTCAGGACTGGAAATTTTTATTTTCATTCTTCTACCGAGGTCAGGAGTGGAAAATTTTGTGAATTTCGCGGTCAGGACTGGTAAACTAGCGGGTACATGTTGTATACTACTCGAATCTCCCGGTCAGGACTGGAAATTTTTATTTTCATTCTTCTACCGAGGTCAGGAGTGGGAAATTTTGAGAACTTCGCGGTCAGGACTGGTAAACTAGCGGGTACTTGTTGTATACTAATAGAATCTCCCGGTCAGGACTGGATATTTTTATTTTCATCCTTCTACCGCGGTCAGGAGTGGGAAATTTTGTGAATTTCGCGGTCAGGACTGGCAAACTAGCGGGTACTTGTTGTATTCTACTCGATTCTCCCGGTCAGGACTGGAAATTTTTATTTTCATTCTTCTACCGAGGTCAGGAGTGGAAAATTTTGTGAATTTCGCGGTCACGACTGGTAAACTAGCGGGTACATGTTGTATACTACTCGAATCTCCCGGTCAGGACTGGAAATTTTTATTTTCATTCTTCTACCGAGGTCAGAAGTGGGAAATTTTGAGAACTTCGCGGTCAGGACTGGTAAACTAGCGGGTACTTGTTGTATTCTACTCGAATCTCCCGGTCAGGACTGGAACTTTTAATTTTCATTCTTCTACCAAGGTCAGGAGTGGAAAATTTTGAGAATTTCGCGGTCAGAACTGATAAACTAGCGGGTACTTGTTGTATACTAGTAGAATCTCCCGGTCAGGACTGGATATTTTTATTTTCATTCTTCTACCACGGTCAGGAGTGGGAAATTGTGTGAATTTCGGGGTCAGGACTGGTAAACTAGCGGGTACTTGTTGTAGTCTACTCGAGTCTCCCGGTCAGGACTGGAAATTTTTATTTTCATTCTTCTACCGAGGTTAGGAGTGGGAAATTTTGAGAATTTCGCGGTCAGGACTTTGGCGTCTGCGCAGAAGTTCGCGTTGGCACGAAATGACTCCCGCGCGTGCGCAGTATCTCGCGCATGTTCGAAAAGACTTTCGCGCGTGCGCAGAAGTTCGCGTTGGCACGAAATGACTCGCGCGCTTGCGCAGAAGGTCGCGCATGCGCGGCAAGTCTCGCGCGCGTGCGCAGAAGTTCGCGTTGGCACGAAATGACTCGTGCGCTTGCGCAGAAGGTCGCGCATGCGCGGCAAGTCTCCCGCCCGTGCGCAGTAGCTCGCGTATGTTCGAAAAGACTCCCGCGCGTTCGCCGAAGGTCTCGCATGCGCCAAAAGATTCATGCGCGTGCGTCGAAGGTCGCGCATGCGCGGCAAGTCTCCCGCGAGTGCGCAGTAGTTCGCGCATGTTCGAAAAGACTTTCGCGACTGCGCAGAAGTTCGCGTTGGCACGAAATGACTCCCGCGCGTGCGCAATAGCTCGCGTATGTTCGAAAAGACTCCCGCGCGTGCGCCGAAGGTCGCGCATGCGCCAAAAGATTCATGCGCGTGCGCCGAAGTTCGCGCATGATCGAAAAGACTTTCGCGCGTGCGCAGAAGATCGCGTTGGCACGAAATGACACGGGCGCTTGCGCAGAAGGTCGAGCATGCGCGGCAAGTCTCCCGCGCGTGCGCAGTAGCTCGCGTATGTTCGAAAAGACTCACGCGCGTGCGCCGAAGGTAGCGCATGCGCCAAAAGATTCATGCGCGTGCGTCGAAGGTCGCGCATGCGCGGCAAGTCTCCCGCGCGTGCGCAGTAGCTCGCGTATGTTCGAAAAGACTCCCACGTGTGCGCAGCAGCTCGCGCATGTTCGAAAAGACTTTCGCGCGTGCGCAGAAGTTCGCGATGGCACGAAATGACTCGCGCGCTTGCGCCGAAGGTTGCGCATGCGCCAAAAGATTCATGCGCGTGCGCAGTAGCTCGCGTATGTTCGAAATGACTCCCGCGCGTGCGCAGTAGCTCGCGCATGTTCGAAGAGACTTTCGCGCGTACGCAAAAGTTCGCGTTGGCACGAAATGACTCGCGTGCTTGCGCAGTAGCTCGCGCATGTTCGAAAAGACTTTCGCGCGTGCGCAGAAGTTCGCGTTGGCACGAAATGACTCGCGCGCTTGCAAAGAATGTCGCGCATGCGCGGCAAGACTCCCGCGCTTGCGCAGTAGCTCGCGTATGTTCGAAAAGACTCCCGCGCGTGCGCCGAAAGTCGCGCATGCGCCAAAAGATTCATGCGCGTGCGTCGAAGGTCGCGCATGCGCGGCAAGTCTCCCGCGCGTGCGCAGTAGCTCGCGTATGTTCGAAAAGCCTCCCGCGCGTGCGCCGAAGATCGCGCATGCGCCAGAAGATTCATGCGCGTGCGTCGAATGTCGCGCATGCGCGGCAAGTCTCCCGCGCGTGCGCAGTAGCTCGCGCATGTTCGAAAAGACTTTCGCGCGTGCGCAGAAGTTCGCGTTGGCACGAAATGACTCCCGCGCGTGCGCAGTAGCTCGCGCATGTTCGAAAAGACTTTCGCGCGTGCGCAGAAGTTCGCGTTGGCACGAAATGACTCGCGCGCTTGCAAAGAATGTCGCGCATGCGCGGCAAGACTCCCGCGCATTGCGCAGTAGCTCGCGTATGTTCGAAAAGACTCCCGCGCGTGCGCCGAAAGTCGCGCATGCGCCAAAAGATTCATTCGCGTGCGTCGAAGGTCGCGCATGCGCGGCAAGTCTCCCGCGCGTGCGCAGTAGCTCGCGTATGTTCGAAAAGACTTTCGCGCGTGCGCAGAAGTTCGCGTTGGCACGAAATGACTCGTGCGCTTGCGCAGAAGGTCGCGCATGCGCGGCAAGTCTCCCGCGCGTGCGCTGTAGATCGCGTATGTTCGAAAAGACACCCGCGCGTGCGCCGAAGGTCTCGCATGCGCCAAAAGATTCATGCGCGTGCGTCGAAGGTCGCGCATGCGCGGCAAGTCTCCCGCGCGTGCGCAGTAGCTCGCGTATGTTCGAAAAGCCTCCCGCGCGTGCGCCGAAGATCGCGCATGCGCCAGAAGATTCATGCGCGTGCGTCGAAGGTCGCGCATGCGCGTCAAGTCTCCCGCGCGTGCGCAGTAGCTCGCGCATGTTCGAAAAGACTTTCGCGCGTGCGCAGAAGTTCGCGTTGGCACGAAATGACTCCCGCGCGTGCGCAGTAGCTCGCGCATGTTCGAAAAGACTTTCGCGCGTGCGCAGAAGTTCGCGTTGGCACGAAATGACTCGCGCGCTTGCAAAGAATGTCGCGCATGCGCGGCAAGACTCCCGCGCTTGCGCAGTAGCTCGCGTATGTTCGAAAAGACTCCCGCGCGTGCGCCGAAAGTCGCGCATGCGCCAAAAGATTCATGCGCGTGCGTCGAAGGTCGCGCATGCGCGGCAAGTCTCCCGCGCGTGCGCAGTAGCTCGCGTATGTTCGAAAAGACTCCCGCGCGTGCGCCGAAGGTCGCGCATGCGCCAAAAGATTCATGCGCGTGCGCCTAAGGTCGCGCATGCGCGGCATGTCTCCCGCGCGTGCGCAGTAGCTCGCGCATGTTCGAAAAGACTTTCGCGTGCGCAGAAGTTCGCGTTGGCACGAAATGACTCGCGCGCTTGCGCAGAAGGTCGCGCATTCGCCAAAAGACTCCTGCGCGTGCTTTGATGGTCGCGCATGCGCGGCAAGACTCCAGCGAGTGCGCAGTAGCTCGCGTGTGTTCGAAAAGACTCCCGCGCGTGCGCCGAAGGTTGCGCATGCGCCAAAAGATTCATGCGCGTGCGTCGAAGGTCGCGCATGCGCGGCAAGTCTCCCGCGCGTGCGCAGTAGCTCGCGCATGTTCGAAAGGACTTTCGCGCCTGCACAGAAGTTCGCGTTGGAACGAAATGATTCCCGCGCGTGCGCAGTATCTCGCGCATGTTCGAAAAGACTTTCGCGCGTGCGCAGAAGTTCGCGTTGGCACGAAATGACTAGCGCGCTTGCGCAGAAGGTCGCGCATGCGCGGCAATTCTCGCGCGCGTGCGCAGTAGCTCGCGTATGTTCGAAAAGACCCCCGCGCGTGCGCCGAAGGTCGCGCATGCGCCAAAAGATTCATGCGCGTGCGTCGAAGGTCGCGCATGCTCGGCAAGTCTCCCGCGCATGCGCAGTAGCTCGCGTATGTTCGAAAAGGCTCCCGCGAGTGCGCCGAAGGTCGCGCATGCGCCAAAAGATTCATGCGCGTGCGTCGAAGGTCGTGCATGCGCGGCAAGTCTCCCGCGCATGCGCAGTAGCTCGCGTATGTTCGAAAAGACTCCCGCGCGTGCGTAGAAGGTCGCGCATGCGCCAGAAGATTCATGCGCGTGCGTCGAAGGTCGCGCATGCGCGGCAAGTCTCCCGCGAGTGCGCAGTAGCTCGCGCATGTTCGAAAAGACTTTCGTGCCTGCGCAGAAGTTCGCGTTGGCACGAAATGACTCCCGCGCGTGCGCAGTAGCTCGCGTATGTTCGAAAAGGCTCCCGCGCGTGCGCCGAAGGTCGCGCATGCGCCAAAAGATTCATGCGCGTGCGCCGAAGGTCGCGCATGATCGAAAAGACTTTCGCGCGTGCGCAGAAGATCGCGTTGGCACGAAATGACACGGGCGCTTGCGCAGAAGGTCGCGCATGCGCGGCAAGTCTCCCGCGCGTGCGCAGTAGCTCGCGTATGTTCGAAAAGTCTCCCGCGTGTGCGCAGCAGTTCGCGTATGTTCGAAAAGACTCCCGCGCGTGCGCCGAAGGTTGCGCATGCGCCAGAAGATTCATGCGCGTGCGTCGAAGGTCGCGCATGCGCGGCAAGTCTCCCGCGAGTGCGCAGTAGCTCGCGCATGATCGAAAAGACTTTCGCGCCTGCGCAGAAGTTCGCGTTGGCACGAAATGACTCCCGCGCGTGCGCAGTAACTCGCGTATGTTCGAAAAGACTCCCGCGCGTGCGCCGAAGGTCGCGCATGCGCCAAAAGATTCATGCGCGTGCGTCGAAGGTCGTGCATGCGCGGCAAGTCTCCCGCGCATGCGCAGTAGCCGCGTATGTTCGAAAAGACTCCCGCGCGTGCGCCGAAGGTCGCGCATGCGCCAGAAGATTCATGCGCGTGCGTCGAAGGTCGCGCATGCGCGGCAAGTCTCCCGCGAGTGCGCAGTAGCTCGCGCATGTTCGAAAAGACTTTCGCGCCTGCGCAGAAGTTCGCGTTGGCACGAAATGACTCCCGCGCGTGCGCAGTAGCTCGCGTATGTTCGAAAAGACTCCCGCGCGTGCGTAGAAGGTCGCGCATGCGCCAGAAGATTCATGCGCGTGCGTCGAAGGTCGCGCATGCGCGGCAAGTCTCCCGCGAGTGCGCAGTAGCTCGCGCATGTTCGAAAAGACTTTCGTGCCTGCGCAGAAGTTCGCGTTGGCACGAAATGACTCCCGCGCGTGCGCAGTAGCTCGCGTATGTTCGAAAAGGCTCCCGCGCGTGCGCCGAAGGTCGCGCATGCGCCAAAAGATTCATGCGCGTGCGCCGAAGGTCGCGCATGATCGAAAAGACTTTCGCGCGTGCGCAGAAGATCGCGTTGGCACGAAATGACACGGGCGCTTGCGCAGAAGGTCGCGCATGCGCGGCAAGTCTCCCGCGCGTGCGCAGTAGCTCGCGTATGTTCGAAAAGTCTCCCGCGTGTGCGCAGCAGCTCGCGTATGTTCGAAAAGACTCCCGCGCGTGCGCCGAAGGTTGCGCATGCGCCAGAAGATTCATGCGCGTGCGTCGAAGGTCGCGCATGCGCGGCAAGTCTCCCGCGAGTGCGCAGTAGCTCGCGCATGATCGAAAAGACTTTCGCGCCTGCGCAGAAGTTCGCGTTGGCACGAAATGACTCCCGCGCGTGCGCAGTAACTCGCGTATGTTCGAAAAGACTCCCGCGCGTGCGCCGAAGGTCGTGCATGCGCCAAAAGATTCATGCGCGTGCGTCGAAGGTCGTGCATGCGCGGCAAGTCTCCCGCGCATGCGCAGTAGCTGCGTATGTTCGAAAAGACTCCCGCGCGTGCGCCGAAGGTCGCGCATGCGCCAGAAGATTCATGCGCGTGCGTCGAAGGTCGCGCATGCGCGGCAAGTCTCCCGCGCGTGCGCAGTAGCTCGCGCATGTTCGAAAAGACTTTCGCGCCTGCGCAGAAGTTCGCGTTGGCACGAAATGACTCCCGCGCGTGCGCAGTATCTCGCGCATGTTTGAAAAGACTTTCGCGCGTGCGCAGAAGTTCGCGTTGGCACGAAATGACTCGCGCGCTTGCGCAGAAGGTCGCGGATGCGCGGCAAGTCTCACGCGCGTGCGCAGTAGCTCGCGTATGTTCGAAAAGACCCCCGCGCGTGCGCCGAAGGTCGCGCATGCGCCAAAAGATTCATGCGCGTGCGTCGAAGGTCGCGCATGCTCGGCAGGTCTCCCGCGCATGCGCAGTAGCTCGCGTATGTTCGAAAAGACTCCCGCGTGTGCGCCGAAGGTCGCGCATGCGCCAAAAGATTCATGCGTGTGCGTCGAAGGTCGTGCATGCGCGGCAAGTCTCCCGCGCATGCGCAGTAGCTCGCGTATGTTCGAAAAGACTCCCGCGAGTGCGCCGAAGGTCGCGCATGCGCCAAAATATTCATTGGCGTGCGTCGAAGGTCGTGCATGCGCCAGAAGATTCATGCGCGTGCGTCGAAGGTCGCGCATGCGCGGCAAGTCTCCCGCGCGTGCGCAGTAGCTCGCGTATGTTCGAAAAGACTCCCGCGCGTGCGCAGCAGCTCGCGTATGTTCGAAAAGACTCCCGCGCGTGCGCAGCAGCTCGCGTATGTTCGAAAAGACTCCCGCGCGTGCGCCGAAGGTCGCGCATGCGCCAGAAGATTCATGCGCGTGCGACGAAGGTCGCGCATGCGCGGCATGTCTCCCGCGCGTGCGCAGTATCTCGCGCATGTTCGAAAAGACTTTCGCGCGTGCGCAGAAGTTCGCGTTGGCACGAAATGACTAGCGCGCTTGCGCAGAAGGTCGCGCATGCGCGGCAAGTCTCGCGCACGTGCGCAGTAGCTCGCGTATGTTCGAAAAGACCCCCGCGCGTGCGCCGAAGGTCGCGCATGCGCCAAAAGATTCATGCGCGTGCGTCGAAGGTCGCGCATGCTCGGCAAGTCTCCCGCCCATGCGCAGTAGCTCGCGTATGTTCGAAAAGACACCCGCGAGTGCGCCGAAGGTCGCGCATGCGCCAAAAGATTCATGCGCGTGCGTCGAAGGTCGTGCATGCGCGGCAAGTCTCCCGCGCATGCGCAGTAGCTCGCGTATGTTCGAAAAGACTCCCGCGCGTGCGTCGAAGGTCGCGCATGCGCCAAAAGATTCATGCGCGTGCGTCGAAGGTCGCGCATGCGCGGCAAGTCTCCCGCGCGTGCGCAGTAGCTCGCGTATGTTCGAAAAGACTCCCGCGCGTGCGCAGCAGCTCGCGTATGTTCGAAAAGACTCCCGCGCGTGCGCAGCAGCTCGCGTATGTTCGAAAAGACTCCCGCGCGTGCGCCGAAGTTTGCGCATGCGCCAAAAGATTCATGCGCGTGCGTCGAAGGTCGCGCATGCGCGGCAAGTCTCCCGCGCGTGCGCAGTAGCTCGCGTATGTTCGAAAAGACTCCCGCGCATGCGCAGTAGCTCGCGTATGTTCGAAAAGACTCCCGCGCGTGCGCCGAAGGTCGCGCATGCGCCAGAATATTCATGCGCGTGCGTCGAAGGTCGCGCATGCGCGGAATGTCTCCCGCACGTGCGCAGTATCTCGCGCATGTTCGAAAAGACTTTCGCGCGTGCGCAGAAGTTCGCGTTGGCACGAAATGACTAGCGCGCTTGCGCAGAAGGTCGCGCATGCGCGGCAAGTCTCGCGCGCGTGCGCAGTAGCTCGCGTATGTTCGAAAAGACCCCCGCGCGTGCGCCGAAGGTCGCGCATGCGCCAAAAGATTCATGCGCGTGCGTCGAAAGTCGCGCATGCTCGGCAAGTCTCCCGCCCATGCGCAGTAGCTCGCGTATGTTCGAAAAGACTCCCGCGAGTGCGCCGAAGGTCGCGCATGCGCCAAAAGATTCATGCGCGTGCGTCGAAGGTCGTGCATGCGCGGCAAGTCTCCCGCGCATGCGCAGTAGCTCGCGTATGTTCGAAAAGACTCCCGCGCGTGCGTCGAAGGTCGCGCATGCGCCAGAAGATTAATGCGCGTGCGTCGAAAGTCGCGCATGCGCGGCAAGTCTCCCGCGAGTGCGCAGTAGCTCGCGCATGTTCGAAAAGACTTTCGCGCCTGCGCAGAAGTTCGCGTTGGCACGAAATGACTCCCGCGCGTGCGCAGTAGCTCGCGTATGTTCGAAAAGACTCCCGCGCGTGCGCCGAAGGTCGCGCATGCGCCAAAAGATTCATGCGCGTGCGCCGAAGGTCGCGCATGATCGAAAAGACTTTCGCGCGTGCGCAGAAGATCGCGTTGGCACGAAATGACACGGGCGCTTGCGCAGAAGGTCGCGCATGCGCGGCAAGTCTCCCGCGCGTGCGCAGTAGCTCGCGTATGTTCGAAAAGACTCACGCGCGTGCGCCGAAGGTCGCGTTGGCACGAAATGACACGAGCGCTTGCGCAGAAGGTCGCGCATGCGCGGCAAGTCTCCCGCGCGTGCTCAGTAGCTCGCGTATGTTCGAAAAGACTCACGCGCGTGCGCCGAAGGTCGCGCATGAGCCAAAAGATTCATGCGCGTGCGTCGAACGTCGCGCATGAGCGGCAAGTCTCCCGCGCGTGCGCAGTAGCTCGCGTATGTTCGAAAAGACTCCCGCGTGTGCGCAGCAGCTCGCGTATGTTCGAAAAGACTCCCGCGCGTGCGCCAAAGGTTGCGCATGCGCCAAAAGATTCATGCGCGTGCGTCGAAGGTCGCGCATGCGCGGCAAGTCTCCCGCGCGTGCGCAGTAGCTCGCGCATGTTCGAAAAGACTTTCGCGCCTGCGCAGAAGTTCGCGTTGGCACGAAATGACTCCCGCGCGTGCGCAGTAGCTCGCGTATGTTCGAAAAGACTCCCGCGCGTGCGCCGAAGGTCGCGCATGCGCCAAATGATTCATGCGTGTGCGTCGAAGGTCGCGCATGCGCGGCAAGTATCCCGCGCGTGCGCAGTAGCTCGCGCATGTTCGAAAAGACTTTCGCGCGTGCGCAGAAGTTCGCGTTGGCACGAAATGACTCCCGCCCGTGCGCAGAAGGTCGCGCATGCGCGGCAAGCCTCCCGCGCGTGCGCAGTGGATCGCGCATGTTCGAAAAGTCTCCCGCGCGTGCGCCGAAGGTCGCGCATGCGCCAAAAGATTCATGCACGTGCGTCGAAAGTCGCGCATGCGCGGCAAGTCTCCCGCGCGTGCGCAGTAGTTCGCGTATGTTCGAAAAGACTCCCGCGCGTGCGCCGAAGGTCGCGCATGCGCCAAAAGATTCATGCGCGTGCGTTGAAGGTCGCGCATGCGCGGCAAGTCTCCCGCGCGTGCGCAGTAGCTCGCGCATGTTCGAAAAGACTTTCGCGCGTGCGCAGAAGTTCGCGTTGGCACGAAATGACTCGCGCGCTTGCGCAGAAGGTCGCGCATGCGCAGCAAGTCTCCCGCGCGTGCGCAGTAGCTCGCGTATGTTCGAAAAGACTCCCGCGCGTGCGCCGAAGGTCGCGCATGCGCCAAAAGGTTCATGCGCGTGCGTTGAAGGTCGCGCATGCGCGGCATGTCTCCCGCGCGTGCGCAGTAGCTCGCGCATGTTCGAAAAGACTTTCGCGCGTGCGCAGAAGTTCGCGTTGGCACGAAATGACTCGTGCGCTTGTGCAGAAAGTCGCGCATGCTCGGCAAGTCTCCCGAGCGTGCGCAGTAGCTCGCGTATGTTCGAAAAGACTCCCGCGCGTGCGCCGAAGGTCTCGCATGCGCCAAAAGATTCATGCGCGTTCGTCGAAGGTCGCGCATGCGCGGCAAGTCTCCCGCGCGTGAGCAGTAGCTCGCGCATGTTCGAAAAGGATTTCGCGCCTGCGCAGAAGTTCGCGTTGGTACGAAATGACTCCCGCGCGTGCGCAGTAGCTCGCGCATGTTCGAAAAGACTTTCGCGCGTGCGCAGAAATTCGCGTTGGCACGAAATGACTCGCGCGCTTGCGCAGAAGGTCGCGCATGCGCGGCAAGTCTCCCGCGCGTGCGCAGTAGCTCGCCTATGTTCGAAAAGACTCCCGCGCGTGCGCCGAAGGTCGCGCATGCGCCAAAAGGTTCATGCGAGTGCGTCGAAGGTCGCGCATGCGCGGCAAGTCTCCCGCGCGTGCGCAGTAGCTCGCGCATGTTCGAAATGACTCCCGCGCGTGCGCAGTAGCTCGCGCATGTTCGTAAGGTCTTTCGCGCGTGCGCAGAAGTTCGCGTTGGAACGAAATGACTCGCGCGCTTGCGCAGAAGGTCGCGCATGCGCGGCAAGTCTCCCGCGCGTGCCCAGTAGCTCTCGCATGTTCGAAATGACTCCCGCGCGTGCGCACTAGCTCGCGCATGTTCGAAAAGACTTTCGCGCGTGCGCAGAAGTTCGCGTTGGCACGAAATAACTCGCGCGCTTGCGCAGAAGGTCGCGCATGCGCGGCAAGTCTCCCGCGCGTGCCCAGTAGCTCTCGCATGTTCGAAATGACTCCCGCGCGTGCGCACTAGCTCGCGCATGTTCGAAAAGACTTTCGCGCGTGCGCAGAAGTTCGCGTTGGCACGAAATGACTCGCGCGCTTGCGCAGAAGGTCGCGCATGCGCGGCAAGTCTCCCGCGCGTGCGCAGTAGCTCGCGTATGTTCGAAAAGACTCCCGCGCGTGCGCCGAAGTTCGCGCATGCGCCAAAAGATTCATGCGCGTGCGTCGAAGGTCGCGCATGCGCGGCAAGTCTCCCGCGCGTGCGCAGTGGCTCGCGCGTGTTCGAAAAGACTCGCGGGCTTGCGCAGAAGGTCGCGCATGCGTGGCAAGTCTCCCGCGCGTGCGCAGTAGCTCGCGTATGTTCGAAAAGACTCCCGCGCGTGCGCCGAAGGTCGCGCATGCGACAAAAGATTCATGCGTGTGCGTCGAAGTTCGCGCATGCGCGGCAAGTCTCCCGCGCGTGCGCAGTAGCTCGCGCATGTTCGAAAAGACTTTCGCGCCTGCGCAGAAGTTCGCGTTGGCACGAAATGACTCTCGCGCGTGCGCAGTAGCTCGCGTATGTTCGAAAAGACTCCCGCGCGTGCGCCGAAGGTCGCGCATGCGCCAAAAGATTCATGCGCGTGCGTCGAAGGTCGCGCATGCGCGGCAAGTCTCCCGCGCGTGCGAAGTAGCTCGCGTATGTTCGAAAAGACTCCCGCGCGTGCGCCGAAGTTCGCGCATGCGCCAAAAGATTCATGCGCTTGCGTCGAAGGTCGCGCATGCGCGGCAAGTCTCCCGCGCGTGCGAAGTAGCTCGCGCATGTTCGAAATGACTCCCGCGCGTGCGCAGTAGCTCGCGCATGTTCGGAAAGACTTTCGCGCGTGCGCAGAATTTCGCGTTGGCACGAAATGACTCGCGCGCTTGCGCAGAAGGTCGCGCATGCGCGGCAAGTCTCCCGCGCGTGCGCAGTAGCTCGCGCATGTTCGAAAAGACTCGCGCGCTTGCGCAGAAGGTCTCGCATGCGCGGCAAGTCTCCCGCGCGTGCGCAGTAGCTCGCGTATGTTCGAAAATACTTTCGTGCGTGCGCAGAAGTTCGCTTTGGCGCCAAAAGACTCCCGCCCGTGCGCAGAAGGTCGCGCATTCGGAAAGACTTTCGCGCCTGCCCAGAAGTTCGCGTTGGCACGAAATGACTCGCGCGCTTGCGCAGAAGGTCGCGCATGCGCGGCAAGTCTCCCGCGCGTGCGCAGACGCACGTGCATGCGCCAAAATACTCCCGCGCGTGCGCAAGAAGCTCGTGCATGCGCTAGAAGTCTCCCGCGCGTACGAAGAAGGTCGCGCATGCGCCAAAAGAATCCCGCGCTTGCGCAGAAGGTCGCGCATGCGCAGATGGTCGCGCATGCGTCAAATGACCCACGCGTGCGCAGAAGCTCGTGCATGCGCGAAACGATTACCGCGCGTGAGCAGAAGGTTGCGCATGCGCGAATAGTCCCCTCGCGTGCGCAGAAGTTCACGTTGGCGCGACATGACACGCGCGCTTGCGCTGAAGGTCGTGCATGCTCGAAAAGACTTTCGCGCGTTCGCAGAAGTTCGCTTGGCGCCAAAACACTCCCGCGCGTGCGCAGAAGGTCGCGCATGCGCCAAAATACTCCTGCGCGTGCGTCGAAGGTCGCGCATGCGCGGTAAGTCTCCCGCGCGGGCGTAGAAGCACGTGCATGCGCTAAAAGACTCCCGCGCGTGCGCAGATGGTCGCGCATGCGCCAAAATACTCCTGCGCGTGCGTCGAAGGTCGCGCATGCGCCAAAAGACTCCTGCGCGTGCGTCGAAGGTCGCGCGTGCGCAGAATCTCGCGCATGCGCGAAAAGACTTCCGCGCGTGCGCAGAAGTTTCTGCATGAGCAAAAAGACTCCTGCGCGTACGTAGAAGGCCTCGCATGCGCGGAAAATCTCTTACGCGTGCGCAGAAACTCGCGTATGAGCGTAGACGCCGCTTTAAGAATCGAAGGTATTTTAGCAATCTTAAGATTCTTTGGTATATAGCGCATAGCGTCGCACGAGACTTCCTCGATGACTGTGAAATCTCTCTTTTTCCACAAAAGCAAGTTCTCACTAGAGATCTAAATATCAGAGAGACGCCAAACTACCCGCACCATGCCGCCGCGCCGCCATCTTAGATCCTACACGCACGTGATGTTATAGTGGTAGTGACGGTGTTTCAGTATTAGTCCATGTAAATCGCAGGTTAGTTTACCTTAGTATTCCCTAGGTTTACTCCCACTTTGTCACCGTAGGCGCCATCTTAAGAACGGATAGCTCACCACCAATCAGAAGGAGGCACGAGTTGGCGCCTCTCTGATATTTAGACCTCTAGTTCTCACTATAGTTGTCTTTCGTTCTTTTTGGGTCAACCGAAAGTGTCGTCTCCATGTGGCGCTAGTGATTTTTCTTAGGGCGTTTCTCAGCAAGCAACACAGAAGACACGATGTAGGGTTAATGGCAGAGAATGAGACGTAATCGCTAAAGTAAGAGCCCTGGCACACAAAAATACGTAAGCAGTGAAACGTAGTCAGTAAAGAAATCATCCAATCGGAATTCTTACGTTTTCTTACTTTTTAATACGACTACCTTACTGCTCAATCATGATTGATCGATTTTTTTAGTGACTACGTTTCACTGCTTACGTCTTTTTGTGTGCCATAGCTTTAAGATAGAGAAAATTGTATACATAAGTTGCATATACGTTTTTCTCTGCTTTACTTTAGTCCATGACTACGACAGATGTAAGCGCTTAAGGCCATCACACATAAAATTTCATAAGCACGTAAGACGTAAGCGTAAGGAAATCGACCAATCACGGTCGAGTTTTGACCCCTTGGAGGGGCTAATACTTGACCGTGATTGGTCGATTTCCTTACGCTTACGTCTTACGTGCTTATGGAATTTTATGTGTGATGGCCATTACATCTCGTTCTTTGCCATTAGCCTAAAGGCCCTTGCACAATGCTAGGCAACAGGCAATAAGAACAAAAATATTATCTATTCTCTGCTCCTATTGAAATATTTACTATTCCGACTATTTACTATTCCGCGTTTTTATTGGTGAATAGTTTTTATTCCCTATTTCTATTTTCTGTTGCCTAGCATTGCGCAAGGGCCTTAAGACAATAGATTTGTTCGCGTCGCATACTTCAATGTACACCAGAGAGCACGTGGATCACAGGTAAGGTGGCTGTTAGAACCACAGACTTCTATATATATACTAGACTGCTAATCTTGATACCCTAGACGTACCAGTACATAATGTATATTTTATACATAACTGAATAACCGATTGGAATGTGTCGTCTGCTATGTACATATATCGATCGTCAAGTGAAATGTATCAAGTATAATTTGTCAACATTTTTCTAATGTTTATATTTAAAGAATGATAATAATACAAAAAAATATTATTAATATTAGGTTATTTTATATAACAATGCACTTGAGGTTAGGTTAGGTTATATCATTTTTTTTAGTTTTATTTTTCATAAAAAACGTCGTCAGCACATGTTTTTAAAAATGTTATAATAATTAATACAATATTTTCAAGTTCAAATTAATATAATATTAATACAATATATTAAAAAATAACACATCATCGTATGTTTCAGAAATTAATTAGAGTTATTAAATATAAAGCCCATTTTACAATGGCAGAGTAAGCAATACAGAGTAAGGAGTAAGAAGTAAGAAGTACAAAATGGGATTTGCCCATTTCATTACTCCTGGTTTTTAATTCGTCAAATCTTACTTCTTACTCCTTTCTCTGTATTGCTTACTGTCATTGTAGAATGGGCTTTAGAAATATTATTCGCATCTAAATAAAATTTGCTTAGTAAGTTGATGTCTTTTACTAATAGGTTTTAAAATTTCTTGTGTATAAAATTTACTGTATGAGTACAATCTTATTTTTAGGTAACGATAAGATATTGCAGTTATTAATTTTATTTTATGAGGTACATGTAAGACATCTACATTTTCACAACTAAGATTTGTAAAAATAAAATTGTCTAGTGCTAATAAATTCTTTACTTTTGTAATAACCTTAATATCAAGATTTTTAATATTAAGATTTAAAAAATTATTTGTCAATAATTTAATTTGTTTTTCAGTTTGTACATACATAGACGGAACAACGACGATATATAGTATATATATCACATATCTCATTCAGTAACCCATAGTCGTAGGACTATAAAATATTAGTCGCATTCCAATCGGTAACTCAGTCTGCCGCCTTTGGGTGCCTATGTGTACATACTTTCCGGGTACACGCTAGGTGGGGAATATATAACGAGCCTAGCAGTCTAGTGTATTATAGAAGTCTATGGTTAGAGCAGATGAGTTTATGTACACCAACGCTTGGTGACACGAACGGACTTGAGACACTTCCCCTTCCTTTTTTGTTTCCATCCAATCGCACATTACAATTGGCTCTATCCATCAATTCGTATTTTATATATTACGCATACGTGCACATTTGCTTCAATTTCATCACCTTCGAAGGTGAGACAAATGGAGCATGCTCCTAATTGCTCCATAGAATATGTTCTAATGTGACGCGAACACCTAGTCGCCATATTGATTCCGATGACGCGAACGTATTGGAGCGCATTGGAGTGAGTAGGAGTATGTTAGGACGTGCAACGGGAACAAACTTTTTATATAATGACTTTAGTTTTGACTCACGAATCCAATCATAACCATTATATAGTGCGGGGCATAACCACAGAGGCATAAAGGTCCTTGCACAAACTAGGCAACAGGCAATAAGAACAGAAATAATATTTATTCTCTTCTCCTATTGGCAAATATTTTCTATTCCGCGTTTTTATTGGTGAATAGTTTCTATTCCTTATTTCTATTGCCTGTTGCCTAGCATTGTGTAAGGGGCTTAACGGACAAGACAAAATGGCCGCGTCACTGTTAATCTTCCATACAAAGTAAAAAATACACTAATATGTTTACACCTAGCAGCGGACAAACGGAATACCGTCGCCAAAAAAAATGATAAAATAATACTAAAATCCGTTTAAACATTTAGATATAAGAAATGCAGTTTTTTCTATTTATGTGTTAACAGATTTTGATTTAGTTATACTTTTCTATCTATTTTTTTCATCAAAATACATATTTGCATAAATATTTACAGTTTAATAATAGCCTAAAGTTATCTATACCATAAATGTCATAAATATTTCCTAAATCTTTTTAAAACTTTGTTTTGCCTGTTACAACAATATTTCAAAAATTTATAGACTGTAAATGTATTCAGTATATTATAAGTAGTCACATTTTATTATTGCTGCATATTTTTATGTTCTTTTCATCAATACATTCTCAGAATATTCTAATATTGTCGAAAAATTTTTGTAGGATCTTTATAGAATATATTTATGCTATCTGGAATGTGTACTATAATTATTTACAATTACATATATCAAGAAATTGGTATAAACTAGACCTTTGTCTAAACTGTGTCTTCCTTCGTTTTCAGATCACATTTTTTCACTACTGGCGGCGCATGTTTCCCAGTCCGCCCTCCTCTTTACAATTAAATACCCTAGTATTCAGCTCGTAATTTTAGGTTTAGTCAGCGGTGGAAGTCTCGCTGCGAAATGTCTGTCAGTTGCTCATCGGCAATCGTACGGATTGTATGGAGTAGACTCGAGTGTATTAGAAAGAGAGATTGATATTAGATTATTTAAATAGAACTTTTTTTAATGGTTCGGTACAAGTAAATATGTGTAATTGATATACACACGTATCAGATGTACATGTATATAAAATATATACATTGTGTTACATCTTTTAGAATTCGAAATACTTTTGTCTTCAAAGACAACTATGAATCAAAGTGAAAGAGGTTAGGTTAAGTTCTTCAAGACTTTACTTGTCGTTTCATGAACACAATTAAATGAGTGTAATATTAGCTGTGTGTCGATTTTTAAGTTTTTTATTTCAAGGAAAAAACTTTTACTACGTGTACCGCACATTGTCATATATACATATATATATATACCTCGTCGCAGAAGATACTTGGAGAGGAATTATAGCTGAACGAAATATAATTTGGTAAGACATAAAAAGTTAAAAAAGATTATGTATTTTTCTGTTTACAAAACGGATTAAAATAATAACATCGATTAATAATTCAGCGTCTTATTCTTGCGCTAACAATATATTTTTTACTTTATTATCAAACAAATTTCTATCAAATTATTCCAAGAACTTATATTAAATTATTCCAAGAACTTTTTGATTATCTATAGAAAATACTAAATGAGCACGTTTGTATATGACGATTAATAATTCATTGGAAACTTGATTTAATATAAATACATATTTTTATTCTAACAGAAAAAAACCCTTTCTCTTTTATTAAAGTTTTATTGTTTCCACATGGAAATATTAAAGATTAAATCAACATATGAATATTATTTTTCTGATCAAAATGTTATAATAATAAAGATTAGTTCTTTCTTATGTCTTATATCATTCATTCATATAATGCGTATAAAGTTCAGTTGAGAAAATTAGATCAATTTTTACTCAATATAAACATATTTCTAATGAAATGGACTTTAAACTGAATATACTTTGAAAGAATTTGCATAATTCATATTTTCAAAAATGTATTTATAAAAATTGATTTAAAATTATATTTCATACTACTGATATATCCTATTTGCGTATTAAGGACATTAACTTTTATACGACCATTTAATTATTCGTAATTGTCGCATTTTCTTTTTACTAAAATATATTAAGATTGCAGTACATTAAAGTACTTCTAAGGTTGAATTATTGAAATATTATTCAACGAATTTGTAACAGTTACTTAGAGAGAAAATATGCAAATTATTTTTTATAGTAAAAAAATTATTTTCATCATTATTTGTTATCAAATTATTTTATTCAAGCTTTGAAAGCGAAAATTCATATTCAATATAAATTAAACTCAATGTCGTTGGTTTTTGAACGTCGTCATCATTGATCACGAGATTGGAGTGCGCGCGCGATATATATATATATATATATATAATATATTTCACTATCATCAAATCGACATTATGCAATATATCTGACAAACGTAGGCGATTCTTGGAAGAAGTGTTCACCTGTCGGTGAAAATAGAGTGACGTAAAAGCACGATAGTGTAGGAGAGCGCGTGAAATTTTCAGATCGTATTCCACGAAATAGACGTCACTACTACGCAGTGTGATCATCATTATCGTCTACCAAAAACGTTTTTCTACGAGTTCGAAAATTCATAGAAGAGCAAACACTTTGTAATAGTGTAGGTACAACTCATACCATTATATGTATATAATGGCTGATGATAAATTTTTATAAACCATTTAAAACATATTAAATATATAATGAACACGCTTAAAGGATAAATGTTATATAAACAAATCGACACTTAAGAAAGATATATAACTGAAACCATCAAAGTTTATTGTTGTCGCTTTTTATCGTGATGTTGAATTGTTTCTGTCGCTGTGATGGTTTTTGAAATAATTATCATCGCGAATATATTTTAACATTTAAAGAAAATTGATAATATATAACTATAATATTCATTTACGATATTTGTTCGGAAAATTATATATATACATATATTTATATATTTATATATAACTGATAAGGTTTAGATATATAAGAAAGTAAAATAAAAGAAATTAATTGGAATTTATGTATAATTCCATTAATTTGTTTTTCTTCTAATTTATTTTCTTATATATAATCTTGCTAATTCTTCAGTTACAAGTTAATTGTATTGCATGTATTTTGCAGCTTATTTATGTAGAATCAAAATAATTGAAATATAGTTTTTTTACTTATATCTCTAAAGTTCAGTTTATCTGAAAGAAATAATATTTATCAATCTTGCTAGTAATACAACACAAAAATCTCTAATATTGCATACTTAAAAAAAGATTAATTATCCAGTTTTTTTATTAAAATTTTGCTCTCGTATATTATTATAAATACTAGTTTAAAGAGTCTATAGTTTTAAATACTTTTATTTTGACATTTATAATAAATAAAATCATATGTGTTACAACATCATAACGTATACGCGAATGTGTTGCGTCGGCGGATTCTCCGAAGTTACGTCCCGTCCGTGGCGTTTATCTCGAAAAATCTACATAATGTGGTTAAAAGATCGCTTCGCGGAATTCCTTGCTTACTGAGTACGTCCCACATCTTTCCGTCGTCTTGTCAATAATCAGACCAGCTATTAATCGAGAATAATAATTGAAAATTGTGAGAGAGTATATTTATGGATAAAAGTTTATTGACGAAATTATTTGCATTCTCGTACATTTGTAAATACATCATTTTAAAAATTTTGAAGGAAATAATATCTATAAGATTTTTTCTTTCTCTAATAAGATTTAGTCGGATATGTAGAGTTTTAAAATTTCATTAGAGTTTTAAAACAAATAATTTTATTTTAAACTGCACTGTTCTTCAAGATTTATAATAGCAGTGCATTTTAACTTTTTGAACTCATAATATTAAAAGACATGATGAGTTTCTTGACAAAATGTATATGTTAAAGAAACGTTTCTCGTGTTTAACAATATTTTAAAGACACAAACTATTTTTACTTTTTCTTGAAAAGATTTTATAAATACGCGCAAGATTATCCAATTTTTTAAATTGAAACATGTATTAGCAATGCATTCGATTATCACAATGAATTAGCATAATAATCTCTTCAATTTCCTTTGTTATTATGAAATGTTTAAATTCTAAAAAGATAGGAATGTTAGGGAGGAGTGTTCATAAATAAGGAAATCTCATGTGATAGAAACATTATAGATTATGCAGTTTAATGAAAGAGAATACAAGAAGAATCAGCAAAGATTTTCATGCGTTTTGTTCGTACTGTTTGTCTAAACTTAAACAATATATTCACACAAAAAGTTTCGATCCCGAAAATACATATAATTATCAACTAGTCTAATATGCATAATATTTGATGCGTTTGCATTCGAACTCTAGTATACAAGTGTGCCATCCTACAAAAGCAATAGGGCCGCATACTATCCACATTATGATCTACATTATTATCTACATTATGATTAAAATTGCATAGACATTTTTTATTCACTCTTTCTTTTATCGTATTTTTCTCTTTCTTCTATTTCTTATTTTTATCCTTTTTTTCTCATATATTTTTGTCCCTCCTCTCCTTCACTCTCAGAAAATGAAATGATGCGATATTCCTTGAAGTTGAATTGTACTAAGTAGCTTTGCTAAGCTCAGATTCTTAAAGAAAAGACGCCTTCCGTCTCCCTCTCTCTTGTTTGCTATCTCATTCCTATGATTCAAGAGAGATCTAATGACAAAAAGCGCACAAACGAATTGTCTTCTCGTTTTACAACATTTTTCTCAGTAATAGCTACCAAGAAATTAATCACAACGGCTCAATCTCTTTTTGAAAAATTATACTCCTCTAGGGCAGATTTCCAAATAATTTTCATCCACTTTAGATAACTTTTGTCACAAGTTATTTTCACAAACACTATTCCACCGCTATTAAACCTGTACCTCTACATGTATCTGTATTTGATTCGAGCATTGAGGGTGCATTTCAATAAAATATATAAATGTCAATTTAAAGAACTTGGTTAATTTTAACATTCTTTTGCGCGCACTCGCGCGTGTGTGTGTAAATATTCACTGTTCTAACGTACTTCGAAACTTTTGACATTTATATATATTACGTACACAACTTACATACATAAATTTGGAGAAAATAGAGAGAAAAGGAGAGAAAGAATAATTTAAACGTCATTATTTTTTGTAATATTATACAATAAAGATTCTAAGATAACACTAAAGTGATAAATAATATTTAATCCAATAATTGATTATTTTCTAATACAATGGTTTCTAAAAAAAATTATATAAAAAATATAAAACGACTCTAAAGTAGAGCATTTTGTAATTAATTATCTTTAATTTCATTTTATCTTTAACACTTCAAATATTTTATATTGATTTGATATATATTTTTTCCAATTTTTCTATTTAAAAATTACAATATATTTTAGAAAAACAGTTTTAAAAAGTTAATATTCAATTATGCAACATAATATGTGAAATCATATCTTGTAATTTGTTCATATACTTTTTATTTATTTCTTTTAGCCAATTTATGCGAAAGTGATTTATATTATAAAATAAAGAAAAGGATCTCTCTCTTTTCTTTTCTTTCATACACACACACACACACACACACACACGACATGCAATTTTTTATAGTTATATAACAAATAGAATATATTTTATTTGTTTCTATTCGAAAATTTTATCTTCGCGGAAATTCGCATATCCCACTATGTGCTTGCTATTTCACCTTCGGGGACATATGTCGAAGACAATAATAGCCATGAAAATTTAAAACGGAATATATACGTGTGCGCGTGCACAAACATGCCCCACGAAGAAAGAACCGAAAAGAAAGAGGTTTCTAGATGGCTTGGCCTTCTGATATTGCGACACTCGACCACTCGAGGCCCCGAGTCCCCGCTTCGTGGAAGCACGAGTTCGAGCGATTCCACAAATACTTTGAAATCAATGACACACGGAATTCACGTACGAGAACAAGGCAGAATGTGTACTCTTACAGGAACGTAATAAGCACATATACCCGTAAATAGAATAGCTGGGATATTTTTATAAACAATGCACAAGTTGTAATATTGATGTAACTTTCCTTTAATGAAGATATTGAAACAATTTTTTTTAATTTAACTCTAACAATAGTAAGAAAGTTATTATATTCAATAAAAATATATTTTTTATAATTTAATATAAAACAAAAGATGGAAAAAGATTTATATGTAAAATTTAATATTATAAGAGAACTGAAAACAATTTATAGCAATTGAATTAAACAAGAATTGAGGAGAATCTCCATCTTATTCATAAAATTACGATATATTTGTAAGATGTTTAAAAAATAACAATATTCTAAAGGTATTAAAAGGTCGAAAGGTGCACAAAACTTGCAACTCTTTAGAATCTTAATGTTATTTAATTTTATTTATTTTAAATATTTTGAAACTATATTTCTAAATTCTTTTATTTTTTATTAACAATTTTAATTCATACTTTGCAATATAAATTTTATTTCTAAATTATATTCAGCTATATAGTTTCTGAATTGTGATTAGAAACAAAAGAGTTTTGATAAATTTGCATTTTAAAGATGATATATCTTTTTAGTCTATTTTAAATAAATTGACTTTGCTAATAAAATCTTATAATATGTATAAAAACCAGACATTCAATTTTAGAATTCAAACTTGAAAAGAGAACACCGTCTACACAACTAAATAGCAAAAATATAAAAACATAGTTTCAACTTTCAACAAGGAAAATATCACATTTCATTCACTAATTGTGCTTATAAAATATATCTATGCCTGTGATTTTATTGTACACACGTTATAGAAAATGTTACACAGAATTGTATAACATTTATATCTCTTAATGTTTTTAAATTTTGATAAAATAAAAAGACTTATTCAGTAAATTTTCCCCAAAATATTATTTAACTGATGATAAATCAAATATTGATTAAAAATATAAATATTTTCCTAATATTTATTGCTTTATCAATATCAGAATTAATTAATTTCCCTATCTTCTTTTGACACTGATAAAAACAAAATTATTCACAAGATTATTTGTAACTGATATCTTTTAATATTAGAGAAAACTAAAATATAAAATAAAATTTATGAAATATATAGCAATTTGCAATTGATGTCAGACACGATAAATATCAGTAAAATTTATACTGAAATAGAATCCATAGCTAACTGTGTCAATAATATTATCACAGGCTTAGAAAAATGAAATATATCTATGATGTTGCCCAAAAATTCGTGGAATTTGCCCATAAAAAATATTGCTTATTTCAACTTTTAGCTTCCATTATTTTTTTTCGAAATAATCCCCTCGAACATGGATGTAACTCTATTTCAACACGTTTTTTCCATAATCTTATAATTAATAATAATTTTCACGCATTTCTAAAATTCTTTAAGTATGAGTGTTTTAAACATCTGCGATTGTTCTTGGATCTTCTAAATTCATCAAAATCATATCAAAACAGCCTTTGTTTTGGAATTTTAGCTTGAATAACAGAATAATGTCGCAGGGAGTGAGATCAGACGAGGAATAGATGAAAAATCGACTGTCGTGTTTTTGAAAGCCAAGCTGCCAACAATACTATCATTCACAATTCCATCACGCAATGTGAATACCTAAAAATCCTTAAATATTTGAAGACTTCTTTAAGGATGAAATCATG
Organism: Camponotus vicinus; assembly: GCF_025532165.1. Lineage (NCBI taxonomy): Eukaryota > Metazoa > Arthropoda > Insecta > Hymenoptera > Formicidae > Camponotus > Camponotus vicinus. Next base: position 51,814 of record NW_028141946.1, read on the forward strand.
GAGAAAAGCCATTTTTAAATATCCATTTTTAAAAGGTTTTCTCTACTTTGGCAAAGAAAATGACAATAAGTTGGAATTAATAATTCTTTTCTTATGGGCAAATTCCCTGAACCTTTGGATAGCAACATATATATGAGAAAAGAGAAATAAAAATATACTTATACGCAGTATGTAAAAATTTATAACAATTAAAAATTGTTATTTAAATTTAAAATTATTATTAAATATTTAAAGATTTGTAATATTTAAAAATGTTCTTATATATTACTCCGTCATATCACTCGTTGATGATACAGTATTCGATTAAATTTACCAACAGATGACGGTCGAACAATCAAAATAATTGCGATATTTGCCAATATAATAGGCTAATAATAGTAAACGTTGTTTGAAAGCAGACAATTATTACGATTTAAATATATTTAAAATATGGAAATTATTAATCCAAAAAAACTTCTTTAAGATATATATATATATATATATATATATATATATAATATTAGATATTTCTCCCTTTCTCTTCTCACATCTACTGGATTTAAATATATATATATATATATTTAAATCCAGTAGATGTGAGAAGAGAAAGGGAGAAGTATCTAATATTTGTAGGATATATATCTATTCTCTATATCTCTCTTAATTTTTTATCTCACTCGTTGGTTCTCATCTAATTTCGATTGTTCAATTTTCAATCTCCGATGCAAGTTACGATGCAAAGTGCTCAAAATTAAACACGATATCGCTTTTATATTTGAGATTTGATTTTACTGCACGCTATATGCATGCATATACGTGTCATATGTAGGTCAAATCATAATGGAATTCCACGTATTAATAACATTGTACCGCGCATTCTCAGATACATACGATCGTCAATATGTATTTATATGCGAATGCGTGCGCGTTTACACTCACATGACGTACGTATTTGTAGATGTAGGTCAAAGCAAAGTGGAATTTAGATTAATAAAGCAAATGCGCTCGGCTCGATTAAGAAAATTATTTGCGAGTACATGTATTGGCATTTTAAATTGGATCTAGACCAAATGTACAAAGAATGTACAAATATTAGCAAATATCAGTAAAAAAGCATTATATAATTCATAAATTTTATAAAAATTATTTTTTATATAAAATTTTTAAATTTAAAAGAGATTAATGATCAATTCATCCTTTTCACTTTGATTTATTTGTAATTATTCGTGCTCATTCGTTTATAACCTGAATTCGACTATAAACGTTAAAAAACCAAAATCAATTTCTCTTCTATTCCAAGTTTAACTTTAACGCAATAAAATAAAAATCTAGAAAAATGTCTATATGAAACATATATCTCTATATGAACATTTTTTATAATATAGACAAACAAACTCGTTACACAAAACAGGTTCGAATATATAACTGTACTGAACCAATATTGATAAAATTTGATAGAGGTGTAGTTAAAGATTAATACAAGAGATTTCAAAATTTGGCGAAAGATAGGTTCCGCGCGTTTTATAAAATTAGTCCTAACCTAAAATTTTATAGCCAGACGGTGTATATCAACAATGTTTTATTCACGCGATATACTATAATAGATTACGTCGATAAATATAATATTTTTATTACCCTAAGAAATATCCCAAGAATCTGCACTGCAACGCACATGCATACATGGGACATGTGTACGTGTGCGTATACGTATACGTATGCATGCATATATGTATTATCAACACGCCCCACATTTCTCACAGTTTCATCGCATATGAGCGATTATGACGAAAACGAATATTATATGGTAAAATCTCGCGTTTTCATCTTTCTTAATATACGAATCAAGCAAATAAATATATGTGGTGAACTTATTTAATCTAAGAGAATAAAGATTGTTTGTCTGCTTTTATTCTGAAATATTTTTCATCTCAAAAAATAAAAACGTATATAATATAATTATATCAAAAATCTTGTACAAATAAGAAGAAATGGTTTTTCTACAATTTAAAAAAATATAATTTTATTAATTATAGCAGAAAGATGTACATAACACAATAATTAATAATATACACGCACATATTATATACTATCATAAACATTATATTATAGATAATTTATCATAAATATTATTATATAATATATAAATTAATTTTCTCTTTATCAAAATTGTCATTAAATATAATAAATTTATGAAATATGTTGAAGACCTTCTTTTCGATTTACGAATTAATAACATGTAGATAAAAAAACTGCAATTCAATTATTATAAAAATTCTAAAATTTGAAACCATATAATTGTCATAAAACTTGCTTTCGCAAATTAAACAAAGATTTGACGCGAATTTGACTTATTATAAAGTATCTTTGCTAATAAAACTGAAACAAACATATTATTAATGAATCCGATTGTACTTGTTTTTCTTTCTTAAATGAGATAGGTATGCTTATTTACTAAAAAGTTACAAAACGATATTATAAAGTATATTTATATAACATATTTTATTATTTTCGTAAATAATTATTCACTTCCCCGTAATTATCGACGCATATATATATATATATATATATATATATATATATATATATATATATATATATATATGTATGCAATACTTTGTTAATTGGGAAGCATCTCAAAAGCTTATTTCTTGAGAATGATATATATTAATTCATTTATTATACAGTTTCTAGCAAATTCTTGCTAATTCTTCTGTAGTAAATTCTTTTTCAGTCAGTATCGTTTATTTATTATAGGCTGTTAACTTTAATATAAATGATGCGATATTGCCATCTGTAGCTCTTTTAATTAAGAATATCCGCGCTCATTCTTCAAGTTGCTTGATATGTAATGTCGTAATCGCTTACATATTTTATCTATCTATCACAAAGAAATATCTATTAAAGCAAATTATCAGAGATGTATGAAGGTATCTCGCGATTTATCCTTTCGTAACTCATGTAGATTGCATTGATTCGATGGTATAAACTTTGTAACAAAAAGTTAATTTTTTCTAAGCTAATTGGATGCGAAAAACCTTTTCCATACAAATCTTTATTATTGTCCGATGTCACTGTCAACAATGACATGTCTGTTGTATGTATGTATGTACTTACGTATACGATTTCTCGGTATCGATGTAATCGCAGTATCGCTCGTGCGATAATCAGTCACTAGAATACGATTAATCGTGAATGTGTGTATGTATGTATGTGCCATATCGAGAAAGAAACGATAGGACTTCTCTTGTATGACGAAGTAAATTATTGACTTTTTAAAGGAAATAAAATAGAATTCAATAACTTCAGTAAGCATTTTATTAATTACTAACATTATAATTTTTATCTATATTTCCTCGTTGAATTATTTGGAAATATTTAAGCTGAAGAAAAAACGAAAGTCTTAGAAAATAAACATTAACGGATCTCTCTACACACAGTGTGAGTTGCTCAATCATCATACACTTGCACGAGCACACAGATGCTCACACAAAACTAGATATCGTATCATCATGTATGATATGTCCGTAGATTATAACAAGATATTAATGTTCATGAAAGACTACGTATATAAAGGGATATCAAGACTCTATTCACATTTCTCTCATTCATTATATATTATAATTTACACGCGTATATGATCTTTCTATTTTACACTCTTAATATGTGTTTTTTTATGTTTCTATATATACATGCACATCCATGAAATAATGCTTAAATAAACGAGAAAGATTTCTTTAAGGTGTGCATAATCATAATAGACATCTTTTATTATATTTTTGTTTAAAAAATTAATTTACAATGGTTTTAATTCACAACGATTCATTATATATTATTACGCGCGATGTACAATGACACAAATAAGCAACTTAATATAATATTGCTATGCATCAATAGAGTAATACAAGTTATTGTTTATTAAGTTATTATTTGTTTTGTTATTTCAGATTGGAACGCTCTGTAAATGTGTTACATCGATTGCGATGATCCAATCGCGAGTGTACCAAAATCGCCAATGACAATGATATGTCCAAATTGTCGCCATCGTTTCCCAATATCGGATTATTGCCGGGAACGGAGCGAAGAAATTAGTTGGAAAGAAACTGAGAAACAAGAGAAACAGAAAGTGGAAAAGGAAGAAGAGACCGCCGTCCATTCGACGATAGCGACCTGTTACATCACCGATTTTCTAGTGTCGCACGGTTACACCAACGGCGACAGCAGCTTCATAAACGTGCCGACAATCGTCCACGAACCTGTCGTCTACCAGTCAGCCTATCGCTGCTCCAATGTTCAATTTGCCAACTCCGAGACAATGAAATTCTCTTGTGATGCTCAGACATCGGCGGAACAGAATCCATCCTTAAGATTGCCGATCAATCAATTGACAACAAACAATCACCCCCATATAAATCCCCTAATTATGACGATGAAAAATATCGGCTATGGAATGACTTCTTCGAAAAATCATATCACGACCACATGTAAGCCCATCAACGATAGCATTATATTCACTACATCACCCAATATACACTCTGGTGGTTGTCTAATTCAAAGCATGGAAGCTGGAACTTTAGTGCAAGTCCCACCCATCGAAATACAACGAAAGCTCACCGGTGGTGGTTGTCTCGTGCAGAAGAAACATTTGCCCATTGAGGACGAGCGGTTAACAATGTTTAGGAACATGGAGAACTTCGCTCATCAAACATTTGTCGTGCCGCCAAGCGGCTGTTTAGAATTGCCTGGGAATAGAAAAATACTGCCTACGTTCAAGATGACAAGAGAAAATAGCGAAACAATGGGCACGGAATCGAGGCAGCGAAAAATATCGATTGAAACAAATGATTGCTGTCTCTGTAACGGTATAGTTGAGCAGAATCTTTGTCAGTGTCACGGTAAGTTGACTAACGCGTCTGACGATCGCGATTCGTTGCTATTTGAGCCTGTTGGTAATAGCATGCAGATTCGAGTGAACGCCAACATGCAGCTACCCGTGAACATGAGTGACTGCCGAATAAACATTACGACGACAACGGCAATACCATGTAGTCAGATCGTGACGATGAAATCACATGCTAGAAGTAAGGAAGAACAAAACGAAGACATTAATTGGGAGAGAAAAGAGCAAGAAAAACAGAAGAAAAGGGAGAAAGAGGCAACCATCCATTCGACGACGGCAACATGTTACGTTGCTGATCTTCTAGTATCGCGCAATTACACTAATGATAACGGCAGTTTCATAAATGTGCCGACAATCGTTCGCGAACCCACCATCTCCCAGTCAGCCCATCGCTTCGATGCTCAATTCGCCGACTCCGAGATAATGGAACTCTCGAATAACTCCGACAAAAATGTTATTAAACAATCGGACAATTTATATTGTGCGACGGAAAATCGAATTATTGCGACTAGAAACAGCAACAGTTGTAACAACAATGAGCGGAAGAACGGAGCATCGACCATTTCGGTGTCCCATCCTTGGGGGATATCGAGTCCCTGGAGCCTGGATACAAAATTGCTAAACAAAGACATAAGATTACGCGAGATAAGAAGACTATTGCAGACTTGCGGCTGGTATCACGAGAACATTAGTTGGAAACAAAGTGAAAATCTCTTGAGAAATACATCCATAGGTCGATGGCTAATGAGAGACAGCTCGGACAGTAGATATATCTTTGCGATATCTGTGCAAACAGCCAGAGGACCTACTTCTGTCAGAATGTGCTATTTCCTTAAACATTTTCAATTCGACGCTGAACCAGGACTGGCGTTGGCGATTCCGACTTTCGAATGTCCTATTACAATGTTGGAGCACTATGTTGAATATTCGAAAAAGTTGGATCGCAAAGAGGTGTGGGTTGATTATAGCGGACAATTATACAGCCAGATCTATTTAACCAAACCTCTGATCAAAGAAGTCAAATCGTTATCACATTTGGCCAGACTTGTCGTGAATAGAAACAAACTGCCCACCGAACATCTGCCTCTCTTGATTAGAAACTACCTCGCGGAATACCCATACACCCTTTAAATGTGTAATCACGTATCGTCAATTACGTAAAATCAATGCGCCTACCTTTTTCTTCCAATATCTAATAAAAATTTATTTTTCTACATCTCTACAACAATTTGTTTTTCGATAAATGATCTACGATATTTTTTGTATCGACAAAGTTTGCGTAATAGCGAAAATAATTACAGTTTACGCGAATGTAAATGAATACTCAATTTGTTATATAATAATTACTCATGTTCTTATTCTATACATATAATATTAAATATCTAGTCCTTCAACATTACTAACTTTGTGTTTTGTTTCTTAAGAAATGAAACGTTTTCTTTATGATAAATTACAAAATTACGAATTGATTTCTATTGTTCTGTGATGATCAAGATCGAATACTTTCTTTATTCCATTTTTTCTCACGTTTATTTTAATAGCATATGCACAATATCATTTTAGATTTATTCGTCATATATCAAATATGTAATAACGGAGGAACAGCGCGAGAACTTTAATTTAGTGCAAAAATACCAAATTTGAAATAGAAATAAATCTGGAATAAAGGAAGAAAAAAGAAAATTAAATAGATTTATTCGTAGATTTTTAGGTAAATCATTTTTTTTTTTAGATTTAATTTCTTTATTTCTATATATGTAAGATAAATTTATAGCATCGAATTGTCACATTTAATAAAAATTAAATTTACTGAATATATATAATGAGAATATGAGTTAAAGAATCAAAAGATTATTCTTCTCTATGCTATACAGGATGTCCGGCAATAATTGCCGAACTTTTCGTGTGCAGAAAAAACGGGTGAAACTGGATAAAAGAGTTTTCTACCGTTTTGCAATCTTTGCAATAATTAATGAGAAATTAATTAAAGAAGATAAGAGGGAATAAGAGCGCGCGGCGAGAAGAAATATCCTACCTATAATGTGGCGCATATTAGATGCATGACGAAGTGGTGAAGAAGAGGATCTCTCCAAAGGATGCTAGCGGCACTCAGTATTACTTCTAGCAATACGTTTGGTGAGCGTCCCGCTCATTGCTTCGTATCATGTTACAATGAAAAGGCTCTTGTCGCCACGCGCTTGTCTCGCACGAGCCGACCGATCTCTTTTAATAATTTCTCATTAATTATTGCGAAAATTGCAAAACGGTAACTTTCCTACTCAGTTTAACCTGATCCACTTGCACACGAGAGATTCAGCGAGATTATTGATTGGATATAATCAAACAAAAGGACTATTATAATCTATAACGCGATACAGTTTGTGAAGTTAAATGAAAATCGCATTAAGCTATAAATTAAATATCGATGTTAACAAAATTGAATATATTTGAAACATTTTATTATATTAAAAAGACAGCTAATTAAAAACTGACTTAATCATCGGTCAATCTGTCAGAATTAGTATATTCGGTAGAGTATATCTCCTTTAATTGGTATCTCCCCTCTACATGTATGTACTTTCATAAACACTAAAGGCCATTCCAGAATACGATGCAAATATTCCGTTGTCAGTTGTCAAACAATTGCGATCCAATTAGCATCAAACTAGTTCGATGTTGATTGGATCACAATAATTTGGCAACTGGCAACGGAATATTTGGGACATTTGCTACGTACTCTCTGTAATGACTCTAATTAAAATCTACATTTATTTTACTCGCATTCTTTAAAATTTTCTGTGCTTGAAACGTGTTAAATATATATTTAAGCGTTGAAAAAAGAGAGAGAGCGAAAAATTTGAGCGTAGGAAATGGAAACAAATTGAACAAACCTATAGCATCCTCTCTATATCATAATAATCCAGTAAACACTGTTATATTAATGTTATATAAAAGCAATAAAACGGAATGTTATAAATAATATACATAAGTATTACTGGTGAATTACTGCTTAATTTTCCATTCGTAAATATAACATATGTTATACGTTGTTACATCATATTCCATGGCTGCGTTCCAATATTTGCTGCCAATACTGAAAATCTATAGTTTACGTGATGTATACTATAGATTTTACAGTTCTGGCAGTGTGAATATTGGAACACAGCACATGTAGAATTGGTTCATATAAAATATTTTGGTTATATAGAGTTGGTAATTAAATAAATAAATTATATATATTTATAAAATTTATAAAATTTGAAGTTTATAATATACATAGAAATTTCAATTTTTTTACTTCAAATACGCAGTAAGTGGACTGTTTCCTATTTCGCGTTCAACTTCAAATAATTCGTTTAAAACATTCTGATTCTTTTGTTAGGATTATATTAGAAATTAAATTTACAAGAAAAGACACTTAAGATCCAGATCTTATGTTAATACTTGTCCTATTAGACTTTATATCCGTTTTATAGAGAAAAATTGAACACGAGCTAGGGCACCTACACACAGAACGCGACAACGCGTTACGCATGGCGAGAGAAAGAATGCAATGTTTAACGAGTTTCTTCATCTTTCAATTCAATTAAATGGAGATATAATCTTCCCCATCTTCATAGATGTCTATAATCCCCTCTTACATTTAAGAGAGAATGCTAGACTTCTTAAAACTTTTTCTAATTTTGGTGCAACATTTGATACAGTTCATCAATGCAGTCTGTCAAGCTTTCTATCTGTATATTTATATTTACTGTCTATGCTATGGATAAATCCAAAATAACATTGTTTTTCGATATATGACTATGATAGATCAGATATAGACCAGATGAATCAATATGCTTGGGCCAAAAAACTGCCAATAATGTGAAATTTGTGCCTATATGTAACTTATTTATATTATATATTTTGCTGTATTGTGTGCTTTTATAGGAGTAAATATTGATGCTTTGAAAGAATCACAAAATTGGATGTGGGCCTATAGAACTCAGGTATTTGCTAAATGCTGCATAGAATTGTCCAGCCCTTTGAACCTCTCCAACGCTGAAAAAAAGATGACACAATATAATAATAAACATGTAATAAAGTTTAATTAACCTTTTTCATTTAGAAAAAAAAATTATTTTGTGAGGATATCTGACAACTCATGTGTACTTATTCTCCAAAAAGTGAAAATTTGTTGTGAATTTTTTTCACATTTGTTGAAAAAAATTAAAAGCTATTTTCGAATAATGGCTTACATGAATTTTTGTCATGTAATATCTCGTTAATTAATTTATCGTACTTATCATTATAGTTCATATAGAATCAGATGATAAAATCGAAAAGATTAAATTTTTTCTTTAACTTCTCGGCGTGTATATATAAACATCTACACACATATATCGCATGCATCTATGAAAGAAAGATTGACTTTAATTGTAACAGAGCATATTAAAAAGACACACAGTCTCTCTAAACTGTTATTTAAAAGTAAATTTTCTGTCATAAACTGCATTCTGTCTTAATCATGGTCTTATTCATTAAAAGTCAAGCAAATGTAAAAAATTAAATATACATATATAGTATAGTTTGCTTTTGTCTACTTTAGGATTAAAATTAAATTAGTAAGTTTACCGTAATTCCGTAATATTACGTTCTTTGCTGGAAATAATGTCTTGGAGCTGTTTTCTTTCTCTATCGCGATCACAAAACAGTTCAGTGTGAATAATTTGAACTTCGTTTAATCGCACATGGAGCGCAGTAATCTGTTGATTCATTTTTTCCATTTGAATATTTTGATCTTTTAATCTTGCTCTTTCCTCGAAAAGTTCTTGTTTTAACTTCTCGCTTATCTGTTTTTCTTGATTAAGCTCATCTTTAAGCAAATTGTATTGTCTTTGAGGTTCGACTAACTCGCTCTGAAAACTTGCTATTTGGCATTGCAAGAAGGACACAATTCTTTGAGAATCAGCCAATTTTTCTTCCAATGTATTTTTCTCCTCTTCTATTTTTTTGTAACTTTCTTCCAGTTTTGCATACCTGTATGAAAAAGTATCTAAAGTAAAAACTTTGGGAGAGAAATAAAACTTGTAGTCTTTGTTTGCTATGTTTTACACCAATGCATCTCTACCATTTGCCCAAAGATTGCCATAACATTTCATGATGAAGCAAACATTTTATAAACATATCAACAATGTAACATAATTATTTTGGTAAACTGTTTACCAAAAAACTGTTTACCCAACTGTTACTGTTTATTTAATTGTACAAAAATTACAAAAACTAACTAAACTAACTAAAATTACACTACTAACGAGTTTAAAAACCTTTTTATATTTTTATAAAATTAAATAAAAATTATATTATCGAACAACCTGAATATTTTATGCTCTGCGTCGTCTAATTTAGTCTTTAAAAGCCCTTGTTTTTCACACAAATCGTGCAATTCGCTTCTGCTTTTATGTAATTTGCTCTGGCAAACTTTAAAAGCTTGTGTGATCTCTTTTAGTGTGTTTTTCAGAATATTGAGTTCGAGTCTGTGTTTATTATCGCGCTCCTTGGATTCTCTTTTCAAACGATACATATCAATCTTATTCTTCGATAGCAGATCTTCGTATGCTCGCGTACTAGATTCAAGTTTATCCCTTTGTAAATCAATATCTAATAGATTTTTGTGAATTTCTCTTTCATATTGTCGAATCTATTAGACATAAGAAGAATAAGATTAAAAAGTAAACTTGTACAGTTCTTCATATTATCTTCTACAAAATTTAATAAATCTTTTATATATATATATTGCAATAACGTAAATTGCATAGAGGATATTATGTAGATAAAATAACTGCTGCATTTTAAATTGAATCACTTCCAAAATTAAAACATTACTTTCATTATTTTGGATAAAACTGTATCGAGATAAAAGGAATTTTAATTATATTTTTCAATTAAGAGATTTCTATAGGAAAGTTTTGCTCAAAAGTTTCGATTGAACTTCAAAAATATATTTAAAGAAAAATAAATTTTATCATTTTACCTTAGAATCTGCCTCTTTTTTGTTTTGCGAACATTCATTATAATCGTTCTTCAAATCCTTATAACTCTTCTGCCAGTTTTTCTTTGCTTCATCATGACTCTTCTGCAATTCGGCAATTTCCCTAGCTTTATTCGAATCAAACTTCTGCTTCTCCTCCTGCAATTGATTAATCTCAGTTTGTAGCAAGCTTAGCTGTGCTCGTACATCATTCATCTCTGCGATTTTTGTCGTGAGCTCACCGGTCAGTAGATCGATTACTGTGGTACGTTCCTGTAACATTTTACCGAGATCGACAATCTTGGCATCTATCTCGATTGCCTTATTATTGTAATCTCTTGAGGAAATATTTACACATGCGTTTGAATTATTTTTATTGTCGTCCAATTCTGTATTTATTCCCGAGTTTATTTCTAAAGGATTAATTCGATCGTTAATCTCCATATCTGCAGAGGATTGAAGAATAACAGTCTTGACTTTTTCTTTCTGATGTAGCATTAAATGCTTTTGCTCTGAATAAGCCGTTTCAAGATCGTTACTTGTCGTTGACAGTATAAAATCCTTTACTATCGTTTCTGTCGGAAATTTTACGAATTTTGCATCGATAGATAAAGCGATTTTGGTGATGGAATATCTATGACGATTTTCTTGTAGCTGTTTTTCAATCGCTAACATAATGTCCTCAGGTATACAATTTCCATACAGAACAAGATTGGTAATAATCTTGTTTTCACATATTGCTTTCAATAGCAGTTGCCCGCCTTGCAAGCCCAATGTATTCCAGGACAAATCGATGCTTTTCAAAACCTTATTCTGATGTATCATTTTACATAGATGCTCAGCACAATGTGGCGATATTTGATTATATCTGCATGATCAACATCATTGTCCTTTTTTATTCTTTACTCTTAGTTGGTTTCAATCATATATTATACTATTGACTTTTAACTTTTATTTTCAAGTTAATTTCATTAAAGGAACTTTTCTCTGTATAATTTGTATATTTCTTATAAAAAATAGTTTATTAGATAGATAAGAAGTTTATTAATAGTTTATTAGATAGATAAGAAAAGAAAGGAGGAAATGTATATACAATTGCAATTCATCAACTAATATCCTCATTCAATAAATGGAACAAATTTCTCAAAGCATAAACTTTCAAATAAATTGTTTAACAATTTACCATCATTAATGTATATTTTTAATTTAAACTAATGATAATATACTAATAAATATTTTCCTAACACAAATTTAAAAATATAAATACATAAAAGATACAAAAATAAAAAACACTTGATATCTAATATGTAAAGATTCACAAGTGAAACTTATACAAGCACCAAAATTTATATTTTTGATACATAATAGATTTTTTTGTTTTAATTGCAGTTTATATATATATATATGTTATTTTTGCTTTTTAAAGTAATACGAAGCATGTATCAGATATAAACCTGTAATTTCAATTGGAAAAGAATAGAAGAAAATATAGCTGAAACAAATAATAAAAATCTCAATGTTACCTGAGATCGACTTGCTCGATATTGTGATTTTTAGTTAAGCCATCGCAGAAAATAGCAAATGAATCTATATGAGATCCTATGCTATTCCACTCGATATATAATTGTTTGAGTGTGTTGTTGTATGCAAGAATCCGTCCTAATTGCGCAACTGAAGGCCCATTCACATTATTACCCTTTAACTTTAGAGTTGTCACAGTAGTTCCCTCGCAGAATGCGTTAAGAATGCTATCAAGACCCTTTGGTAGTAACATGCAGTCACTCATATCGAGTGTTTTAATCGTAGAACTGGACACTAATGTCTGTGCTATAATCTCGCAAACTGGTATTATTATTGATAGGCAAGATAATCGTAATTCCCCAGTGATACTGTGAAAGATGAATTATATAAATTTCTACTATAAATTTTTAATTACAATTATGCTCAAGATGAGAACGAATATTTTTTTCTCAAATATGTAAATAGAATAGAACATGATATATCTCATCATCATCGTCATCAAATTTTTTATCACAAACTCTCGCGAAAAAATAATTATAAATAGATATTTAACCATTTAACCTGTTTGATAAAACTGATTGCGATAACGTCACAAAATAATATAGTTATACTTACAAATATAAGTTAAATTAGGTTAGATATAAAAATATAAATACGTACCTGCTAACTTTGATCGCATCTGAGATCTCAGGAGCCGAGAAAATTTTACGTTTCTTGCACAAACGAAAAAAAAATTCATAATCTTGTAACATTTTTACGCAAAACTTGAAACTTTTGTGATAACTTTTCCAACAGATATAAATATATATATTTTCACGCCGAATGTCATAAAAAGATTGCTTTATACTTATCGCTAATCTTTTACCGTCTTTTACTCATCAACCAATTTTAATATAAAAATCACGTATCGACATGCAGCGAGAAGCGAAAGTGTTCTCGGTTGCAGTCGTAATTCGTATGTTTATGCCATGCCATACGGATTGGTGTATGCTCTTAATTTTGACTGAATCTAAGAGCATACACCAATCAGATTCACGAATTTTACAACAGTTGCAAAGCAGCTTTTCCTGCTGAACGCAGCCATTGACTTACATAACATAATACTCGATGCTCATTGGTCCATATGATCTTATGTTATGCATATGCAGCTATGCAATTTTGTGTGTGATGGCCTTAAGGTTGTAAGGCCGTAGTCGTAAGAAATTGACCAATCACAGTTGATTATTCTCCTGAACTTCAACTGGGATTGGTCAATTTCTTACGACTACGGCCTTACAACCTTATGCTACGGCCATTGTAGACGACCCTTTGGTCCATATTCTGAATCCTCTTTTATCGATAAAAGTGCCTCTAAAAGTGGCTTATAGCCAATCAGAAGGCTAAGCCACTTTTAGAAGCACTTTTATCGATAAAAGAAGATTCAGAATATGGACCTTTATGAATACCAGCCAATGAAGGCCAATGACGCATTCACTCCTTGGTAGAAAAGCAGAAGCCAATGAGAACTTGCGTTGGTAATCACATCTTCTATTTTTTGCAATTTCTACTTCCAATATACCGCTTAAGCGTCGTCTACAATGAGATTTTAAGGCGTAAGACTTAAGAAATTGACCAATCACAATCAAGTATTAAGAGAATACTCAACTGTGATTGGTCAATTTCTTAAGTCTTACGCCTTAAAATCTCATTGTAGACGACGCATTACACGCTGCTTATTATCAGCGCGAGTTGTGATTGGCTTTTCGCTTTTCTGCCAAGGTGTGAATGCGCCCTTAGGACCATTCTAGGGCTACGTTCCAAAATGTAAGTAACCGAGGAAATTTTACTCGAATGGCCGTTCCGAAACTCTTTTAAGCCTTTCTGATTGGTTCAAATCGGCCATCGAGTAAAATTTCCTTCGATTACTTACGTTTTGGAACGTAACCTAGAATACTGAATAATTGAAAATGGTCCATATTCTGAATCCTCTTTTATCGATAAAAGTGCCTCTAAAAGTGGCTTACAGCCAATCAGAAGGCTTATAAGCCACTTTTAAAGGCACTTTTATCAATAAAAGAGGATTCAGAATATGAACCAATGTCCCGTTGCCAGTTGCCGAACCATTGCGATCCAATTAGCGTCAAGCTAGCTCGACGTTGATTGGATCGCAATTGGTTTGCAATTGGCGACGAGACAGATTTGCAACTTATTTTGGAATGGCCCTTGAGCTCAATGGCATGAATGCGCCTTTATGTATAGTGATCTTTTTCGTCCCAATGTAGAGAAAAAGGATAACCTCTGAACTAGTGCAGCCCAGAGCGCCAGTTCAGCTATAAAGAACAGACCTCAGTTTTCTGCTAGCGTTTGTATTACTGCGCATGCGTGAAATTTGCACCTCCGATGGCTCCAATTCCCAACTCTGCTGACATCAGGATTGGTATTAGGACGCATGCGCAGTACCGCCTTACGTGGCATCGGCAGCGATTGGGATTGCGTTGACGTACGTTTCTCGTAACGTTTTCGTGTATAAACATTTTCGGTGATATCAAGTTTTGTTATGTTTCAAATACATTTTACGATATAACGTAAGTATATTATATAATTTATGATTATTAAAAACTTTCTGTTGCTATTTCGTATGTATATATTATGTTTATTTAAAACATCGCACACATACGTTTTTATTATTTCTAGTATTTCATGTCTTTCGATGCATATTTTTTATTTTATTTAAACAAAAAACTTGAATTACACGAATATATGTTATCCACGTTATACTAGATTTTTTTTTTTTTTTTTTTTCGTATAGGTTATCTCTTTTTTCGAAAAACACGCATTTTCTATAACTGTTCGGTATATTTTATTCATATTCATCGTATGTACGTTCACTTGCGCGAATTTCTGTATGTCTTTATTGTGATTAGTGATCGTAATAATAAAGTCCATCTATATGCATGTTGGAAAATACTCAATCTTTGTTTCTATATTACTTTTATATATATGTAAAATGAATAATCTGTGTGTAATAATCTTAGCACGCTCTGAATATACTTTTAGTTTGCAATTGTAATAAATTTTGTTGTAACAGATGCAGCATATTCAGGAAATAGGCAGGCAGCATCCGTACGCTGCACCTGTGCCTCCAATGAATAGTCAGCAAAATTTTTCAAGACCGCCGATTGTAGGACAACAAAATTTGACAGATTCTCAAATGCATTCTCCTCCTCAATCTCTCTTATCGCCTATGCAATCTATGAATCATTCCCAAATAACAAATCCTCCAACGACAGGTGCTCCTAGCTCGCAATTGTCTTCACCTTTACCAATGGGTCCTCATGGACATGGACAATCTTCTGCAGATTATCAAACTCAAATGGCCAATCCCCCGCCAAATGCTAGCTTATCTCAATCCGGAATAGGGCTATATAATTCCGTACCGCCATCGCAAGCTGTAGCGAGCCTGACAAGTTCCATAAATCCGACAGGCTTATCACAATTTGAATCAAGACAATTTGCTCCTCCTCTATCAACAATGGGACAATTTGTAGCGAGTCCTCCAGGCACTAGCCTTCCCCAAGTTCGACAAAAGCAATACCTACAAACTGCACCTCCAATACTAGGCCAGACTGTAACAAATCCTGCAGGACCAGGTGTACCACAGTCTGGACAAAGACAATATAGCTCCACTGCACCTCCATTACCAGGACAGACTTTATCTAGTCCTTTAACAATGAATCGTGCATCATCTAATACTACTTCGAATTATCAACAGCCAACGTACCAACAACCAGGATATCATAATCACATGGTACAACTATGATTAAAAGTTATTCTATCTTGAGATTAAATCAGATTATTGACTATATAGAAAGAAAAATGCAA
Source organism: Camponotus vicinus (assembly GCF_025532165.1). Taxonomy (NCBI): domain Eukaryota; kingdom Metazoa; phylum Arthropoda; class Insecta; order Hymenoptera; family Formicidae; genus Camponotus; species Camponotus vicinus. The sequence continues at coordinate 68,082 of NW_028141946.1, forward strand.
CACATGTTCTTTCTTGCAGGAAATGTATAATAATCAGAGAAGTCCTTATCAAAGTGGAGTACCTAATCCTGCGGGATATCAGTCAGGATTGCAACCTCAGCAAGCTAGACGACTCGATCCAGAACAAATGCCGAGCCCGGTACGAATTTAGAAATGTTGCCAATTCAATTTATTTTCCGATATTATTGCCGAATTATTATCCCAATATAAATACATTTGTTGCATGTAGATTCAGGTAATGCAGGATGATCAAAATATGAGAGGTGGAGTGTTTATAACGAATCAGAGAGGTCTGGTACCACCTTTGGTAACGACCAAATTTGTCACTCAGGATCAAGGAAATGCATCCCCTAGATACATAAGATCCACTATGTATACTGTCCCTACTACTGCTGATATTATAAAACAGGTATGTGTGTGTGTGTGTGTGTGTGTGTGTGTATATATATATTGTAATTTGTCAATAAAGCTTTTGTAGATTAGATATTTTATTTGACATTAAGACACAACCACATTTTTTACAGACCAATGTTCCTTTCGGACTAGTGATAAGTCCAATGGCTCGTATCGTTCAAGGAGAGTGTGAACCGCCAATTGTGGATATGGGTGAAATGGGACCTGTACGTTGTGTGCGCTGTAAAGCGTACATGTGCCCATTTATGCAATTTATCGATGCCGGCCGAAGATTTCAATGTATATTCTGCAAAGCCACTACAGAAGGTAATAATTGGCTATTGATGAATTTTTCTATAAGAATTTGCAAAGATCTTTGCACTAATTATTTATATCTCTATGTTCTTTTTATGTGCTTAGTTCCAAACGAATATTTTCAACATTTGGATCATACAGGTCAACGCTTGGATCGTTATGAAAGACCAGAATTAATGTTGGGTACATTTGAATATATAGCTACAAAGGATTATTGCAGGGTAATATAGCGTATTATTAATACTGATTATATAATAAGCATTAATAGGATTTATTCATTTGTGCATAATTTGATAAAATAATTTATTTGATAAAATTGCTTTTAAGATTTTCTTTTTAAATAGAATAATTTGTAAACATGTTATATCCTAGAATTCTTTTTTCCTCAAAATGATGAAGTAAAGAATTGGGATTATTTAATCTGTTTGAATATACTATATTAACTTTATGTATATATTAATCTCTGCATGTTCTTCTCTTCACACAGGACAATGTTTTTCCAAAATCACCAGCCATTGTGTTCATAATTGATGTTTCATATAATACAGTTAAATCTGGTTTAATAAGTTTGCTATGTGCAAAAATGAAATCCATAATTAAAAATCTACCTATTGATGCTGGAAAAACCAAAAGTAATATGAAAGTTGGTTTTATAACATATAATAATACTGTACATTTCTATAACATCAATCCTTGTCTCGCTCAACCGCAAATGATGGTTGTTGGAGATATTCAAGATGTATTTATGCCGCTTTTGGATGGATTTTTATGCGACGTCGAGGAGAGCGAAACAGTTATTGACAGTCTTATGACACAGATTCCACAAATGTTTGCAGACACTCGAGAAACAGAAACAATTCTAGCTCCTGCCATACAAGCTGGATTAGAAGCGTTAAAGGTATTTGTATAATTTATACAAAAGGGTAGAAAAGAGATCTATGATAAATATATATGAAATTTTTTATTTTTTATTAAGGATATTTTATAGTAAATCAATTGAGTGTAAAAGAGTTCTTATTGTTATAATTGCTTATAATTTTAGGCATCCGAACGTTCTGGTAAATTATTAATATTCCATTCGTCTTTACCAATTGCCGAAGCGCCTGGAAAATTGAAAAATCGGGATGATCGTAAAGTACTTGGTACAGATAAAGAGAAAACAGTGTTAGGTATGTATACAATATATGTGATATTTAGTATTTGCAATATACTAATATAATCTACACTAGTCAAAAACAAAAATAGGGAACACTTTTTGAACCTTAAAAATTGGACTATTTTCAAATCGTGGAAACTTGTCGAAAAATCATGGTAGACAAAAAATTAAAAAAACATTTTAAAGGTTGAAGTTTCAACTTTAACGAGCAGTTAATGGTTTTTAAACATTTTTTTATCTTCCTTATTCTGCGCTTTAAAAAAGAACACACTGTTTAGTTCCTTAAAATTATGTATTCTTAACACGTCGCAACTTGATAAAAAAAAATTTTCTCGAGAAATTCAACTAAAATTCCATATGCGTGTATGTGCGTGTGTGCGTGTGCGTGTGTGTTGTAGGTATGTATGTATGTATGTATATTATTATAAATATCGTTTTTACTTGTTAAATAAATAATTTTATTTTTTTACAGTACCACAAAACAACGTCTATAATAATTTGGCTCAAGAATGTGTCGGTGCAGGTTGCAGTGTGGATTTATTTGTCTTCAACAATTCGTATGTGGATATAGCAACGATTGGGCAAATTTGTCGTCTCACTGGAGGGGAGATTTATAAATATACTTACTTTCAGGTAAGCACTATTGTGCTGCTTGAAAATATATGTAAGAAATAATTAAATTAAATTAAATTCTAAGTGTGCATATTTACTTATATTTATATAAAATTATATTGAAGAATATAGATTTTACATTTGTTTTCTTTCTATTACAGGCTGATATTGATGGTGAAAGATTAATTTCGGATGTTATTAATAATATTAGTCGACCGATCGCTTTCGATGCTGTTATGCGGGTACGTACATCTACAGGTGTTAGAGCGACCGACTTCTATGGACATTATTTTATGTCAAATACAACTGATATGGAATTAGCCAGCATAGATTGCGACAAGGTAATTAATTACAATATTACATTATAATTAATATTATAATTATAGAATTATAATATTAAATTTTTTTTACTTGGGAATATTATTAAAAAACAAAGAGTCATTTATCAATGTGCTTATAAATTTATTTTATTAAATTAACTTGATTTGGAATTTGCAAGGCTGTTGGAATAGAAGTTAAACATGACGACAAACTAACAGATGATGAAGGTGTATACATTCAAGTAGCTTTGCTATATACTTCATGTGGTGGTACAAGAAGATTAAGAATTATAAACTTGAGTCTCAAAACTTCATCGCAAATGGTTGAATTATATCGCGCGTGTGATTTAGACGCCATTATAAATTACTTTTCCAAACAAAGTAAGATATATTTTTGATATAACACAATAAGAAAAATAATACTTTGTTTAAAATAATATTATACGTATATAATTATTGTACTTAGATGTATTTAAATTACTGGAATCCACTCCAAAAACGGTAAAAGATAATTTGATTGCGAGATGCGCAAATATGTTGGCTATATATCGAAAGCACTGTGCGACACCATCTAGTGCTGGGCAATTAATATTACCGGAATGTATGAAATTACTCCCACTTTACATAAATTGTTTATTGAAAAGCGACGCTTTGTCAGGAGGTAAATACATACACGCACATAGAGACATTTAACTAATGTAAATATAAGGTAAAGTTTATATGTGTGTGTGTAAAGATATATACATATATAAACTTTACCTTGTAATTACAAATGTGTATATATATATATATATATATTTTTTTTTTTTAGGCGCTGATATGACCATCGACGATCGATCTTATGTCATGCAAACGGTTGCAACCATGCCTATTTCTATATCTATTGCATACACTTATCCTAGATTATTTCCATTGCATGACATTGATCCTCAAGACACGGAATTACCACCAATGTTACGTTGCTCAATTGACAAATTTGCAGATGATGGCGCGTATCTACTTGGTAATATCACAAAATTACTTTTCTATCATATGTAACTCGGAAATATTGTTGGAATTATTTTAATTAGCAATAATTGTTACATATTATTCTTTAATAAATATGAAAAATAGTTAATATCAATATATTACTTTATAAATTTTGTGTGATTTGTCTCATTTTTAGAAAATACTATCCATATGTTTTTATGGTTGGGTATGGCGCTTTCTTCTCAATGGGTACAGAGCGTCTTTGGTGTGCCTTCGGTGGTTCAAGTTGATACAGATCGCGTTGCATTGCCAATATTAGACACTCCTTTAAATAATAGAATCACAAATATTATCAATCGAATACATGCTGAAAGGCATCGCTATATGAAAGTAAGCTATTTAATGTAATGCATGAAAACAGATTGCGCTAAAATATAATATAATCTGCCGTTTTTTATTTATAGTTAACAATAGTGAGGCAACGTGAAAAACTAGAAATGGTGTTGCGACATTTTTTAGTCGAAGATAGAGGAAATGATGGAAGCCCTAGCTATGTCGATTTCCTATGCCACATGCACAAAGAAATAAGGACACTTCTTAGTCAATAAATAATTTTTTAAATAATTAGTTACCTTGTATTTGAATTCCAGCTCGTTTGCAACAATGATTTGTTATCACACTTGTCTTAAAAGGAATTCAGTCAAGGTTTTATATTTAATCATTGTACTTTTATTCACGCATCAGCTCGAGTATTGGAAAAACTAACACACACATACATATACATACATTATATATGTGTATAATATATATGTGTATATGTGTGTGTATATATATATATATGGGTGTGTTTGTATGTGTACACACACACACACACACACACACACACACATATATATATATATAGATATATACGTATGTGTACATATACATATATATAGTGTATATATGGAGTAGGCTGAAAGAAGGAAGATTCGAAAGCATACGAATCTATTCTTCAATAAATGTAGAAATGCCTTCTCCTAGAGGGAAAGTGAAATTATATGGAATAATTATGCTTTATAAGGAAAACTATATATTTCAGTAAATTTTAACTACGATATTGTAAATCTTTATTTATACATTTGTATCTTTGCGTACCTAAACAATTGATAAAAGATGAGTTATCATAACAGCATCTTTGATATCATTTCCTGATATATAATTAAGTTTTCATTTAAATTTAAAACATAAAAAGAAAATGATTTGAAACTTTGCGACACATGCACTTATATGATACCCATTTTGGACTTGCTCTAAACAAACATGTAAATCTGTTTGGTAGGCAGATTTAAAAAAAAGAGGAAAAACTATTAATCATTCCGATAAATATCAATACGTAAGAATAATCATGCTTGCATCTCTCACAAACAATCTTACAACAAACATATGAGTAATTATAAACGTGAAAAAGATTGTGTATTATTACTTTATATAATAATTAAAATCATTAATGTTATTATCTTATTAAGTTAATAAAGTCTATTAAATCATATACTCTTTCTAACATGTCAATTGATGTTTGTCTTAATTTAGTTACAAATACACGCAAAAATGCGCACGCATATAACTAAATCCAGTATATATTAAGCTAAATTTTTTCGTAAATATTCATGCTAAATGAATACATAAAGCAGGTGAAGTAAATTTTTTTTTATTATATTGTAATATTTTTTTAAAATTTGAATTAGATGACGAAAAAAATGAAAATAATTTACAATAGTTAAATTTGCCAATGTGATATAGAGAGAGGAAAAGCATTTAACTCGAAAGATTGATTACTATTTATATTTGTATCGCAATAGCTTTGTTTCTCTCTATCTAATTATTATTACAAGACGTGCTACACATAATATAGCATATCACTCGTGAAAGTATACGTATCAATCAATCATTTGATTTAAAATTCTGTGAAGCTAATTACATATTCTACGCCCTACGCATATGCACACGCGCACACATTTATACAAACACACAATGCGCATAAATAGAGAGGTAACAATTTTAACACAAATTTTTTAATATTAAAATTTTTATAATACATCTGTTATATACATATATATATATATATAATGTAGAATATAATATACATCTGTTATATACATATATATATATATATTTAATGTAGAATATAATATACATCTGTTATATATATATATATATATATATATATATATATATATATATAAAATGTAGAATGTATGTGTGCGTGCGCGTGTGTGAGTGTGTGTGTGTGTGTATCATCTTTTTGTATTTCTTGTTAAGAAATAGAAAAATAATTAAAAGAATTTTTCTTTCTATATTAATAATTGAATAATTAAAGGTATGTTTCTTTTTTTTCTTTAAAAGATAGAGACGAGAAATAAAGAAATGAAAAAAATTGCCTTTGCGCCTATAATTATACATGGATGCAATTTTTTCGTTTTACTTTTATACAATGTGTATGAGCAATTTTTTTTATTTCTTTATTTTTTTCTAAAAAAAAATATGAAAATTCTTTTAATTATTTTTCCCGTATAAAGAGATTATATCAGAGAAAAAGAAAATATATTTCTGAATATATTTCTGAATATATTTTTTATATATTTATATGTATATGATTATATATATTTTTCTCTCGAGATTTGCATTTTTGATACATTTGCCACAAAATTCAGACGCAAGATTGTAATCAATATAGGTCTTCATACTTTCACTTTTGAGTCGACCGTATGTAGCTTGACGTAATCACATTCCCGTGTAATCGCACTCCGATATTTTACGCTATTAAGAAAAGTTGCGTTGCCACTTCAATCCAGTACGCTGTTATTGTCGTGCAAACTAAATTAATCCGACAATTAATCATATATTTTTCATATATGCATTTATACACATACACACAAAAAGATAACTGGATTATTAAAGAATTTAAACAGTAATAATAAGAAATAATAATTATTATACAAGAAACAATAATGAACGAATTAAACTGTTCTTATGAGCATTTAAAATTTGACGAGGCCTGTGTAAACGTGATTTTGGATAATAACAATTATAATATGTGGCTTTATTCACTTTCTATGGATTGTTTATCGGTAAGTACAATTGTAACACATTGCGCACTATACAACCTATAATTTTCAATTGGTAATAATAGTAATTTATTGAGATTTCTCACTTTCCCTCTCTCTCTCTCTCTCTCTCTCTCTCTCTATATATATATATATATATATATATATATATATATATATATATGCTATGTATGCGTGTGTGTATAAAACTTACGACACAACAAAATAAAGTAAGGAAAGGGGATTGTTTGGAATAAAGTATTATTACAAAATTGCAAAAATATAATTTAACTTGTTTTTTTAAAAAGAAAGATAAAAAAATAGAAAAATAAATATATAATAAATAACAAAAATCACATCTCGAATAATATCTTTCTTAATATACGAGAGATCCGTATATACATATAAATTCATGATCAGCACATATTTTTAACTGTTATACTTGTTTAGTGTCCATATAAGCGAATAGCACGGATCTCGAGTAACGACAATTCTAGTTTGAAATTTAGTACGGTCAAAACAGTAAAATGGAGAGTGTTGAAGAATAATGGCAATAATGAATATATATCTGCCAAAAATACAAGGTAAACTTATTACTTTTAATATTATTATTTGCATATGTGTGTGTGTCGTGTATATTATATCGTGAATATACATATATCGTTTTTCTCTTTTACATGATATATATAATAATTTTCCTAATAAACGAGATTTCAAATGATCAACATTCATATACACATTTTTACCTGATTGATATACTAAACATTTTACATGCGCATTTGTTTTATTACATTTATTTAAGCATTAGCACATGTTTAAATTTTCCTAATCTTTTTTTAAATATTACTTTTTAGCAATGTCTTTTGCGAACTATCACCGAATCTAGGACAATATGGTTTATACGAGTTGGCAGTGCAAAACAACACCTGCAGTTGTAAAACATTGAGAAAACCAACATATCCATACTCAGGTATGTTCTAGATATTCTTGAAAATTTTACGAATAAATATATATATATATATATATATATATTTCAACATTATTTTCCATAAAAATAGCGTGGCACCTATTTGCTATGTATATACATGTAGATAAAAGAATAAAGCTATACGAGATTGAAATATGTAATACAATAGTGATAAAATATATATCTTATCCTAGCAGTTTTATCGTTTTGTTTATATATTGTTCAAATTTGCGCGATAACTGGCGATACTTACTGATATAACATGGTATCATAACTAAAATAATATTATTGTAATAATTATTTAAGAGAAATCGATCATAAATATTATAATTCCAAATTTTTCCAAGATTATGAAAATAGATTTCTTTCGTTGTATGTTAATTATTGTATATATACTCATATTGTACCGGTCCTTGGCTCTTATCAAATGGAAAGAAATATATTAAAAAAGTATTAGCTAAATATATAATAACTATAATACTAGATATTACACTATCAATATAAAATATGCAATAATGTCAATAATAGTAATAATCTTGAATTTTAATGTTAAAAGATAAAAAAAAATAACTTTCTTATTTTGTAAAATTTTTAAAAGTGGCTGAAAGTGACCTTTCCACGCGCATCTTTAAATCTCATATATTCTAAAATTCTGAAAAAATTTGACGTTTCCTGTTCACCAAAGAATATACGAAAATGAATAATTATAATACATAAAATAATCATGTTGAATTTATAATTCAAGGAAACGTAACAATTAGATTATTAATTATTGTACATCCTATTACAGAAGAAATAATATTGTTTTTAATTCATTATCGAAAAGAGTAATTGTGTAACGTTAGCAATTCTTTTACATACAAATTTACATACAAGTAACAAGCATTATTTTTTAATCTTTATGTCTATAGACAATTTACTTTCTCTATTTTTCTTGTCTGATAGAATAGAAAAACGATAAAATAATCATCAACATTAGTTTAAGTATTCCTTTTATTTGATGTTTTTATTTGACTAAAATCTGACTATGAATAGAAGAGAAAATGTAATGTTTAGTATATACAGGAGATTTTTGTACATGGGTATTTTACAGATTATTCGCGAGGCATATCAAAGTGTGCCGTTCCTTTTTTTCTTTTTCTTCTTTTTATTTACAGAATTGTTTATAATTTTGGGGATAATTATATTTATCTTATTTGCCATATCTATTGGAAGATCTTTATGGTATAAATTTACAAAACAATATATAATAAAAACAGAGGAAGAAAAGACGCCAAATAACAACGAAAAAGCGACAAAACATCGACGCGTAAAAGCTATCGACACTTTCAGGGGGTATAAACATTTTAAAGTATTTACGCACATAGAAAAAAAACATATAAAAGGAATCTACTCATATTTAGAATAGATTATTAGATTCTTTTACAATGTTCATATAATGGTTTGTAGAGTCAGCACACTTTTTATGATTTTTGTTAATGATGGCTCCGGTAGTTATACCACATTGGGGCATGCAACTTGGAATGGCATGTTATTAGGAGATTTAGTATTTCCTTGTTTTATGTGGATTATGGGAGTTTGCGTACCTATAGCTTTGTCGGCGCAATTAAAACGTGGACTCTCGAAACTTGAAATCAGCTTTTCCATTTTTAAGGTAATTGTCGCAAAAAAATAATTGTTAGCGAGAAAGATGGAATTGATTTTTTAGTCGATCGATAATTGAGTCGATTGTTTCATGTTGATGTGAAACATACATACACGCACGTACACACACGCGCGCACATGTGCGTATACATACGTGTGTATGTATGTATGTATGTAATATCGATTTATATTGATGTATTTTGTGCTTAACACGTCTAATATTTTTTCGCAGAGAGGTTTTCTTCTATTTCTGATAGGTATTGCACTAAACACGTTAGGAACAAATGCACAATTAGAAAACATACGCATATTCGGAGTTCTTCAACGATTCGGAATTACTTATTTAATTGTTGGTTTGCTCTATCTTTGCTTTACACCTCAACAGCCAAAAGTTACTCAGGTATGGAAATATCAAGTGTTGTTGTATAAATCTTATAATATAGAGACGCACGCGAGATGTGCAATGTGATTGTATTTACATTATACTTATTATGTGCGCAAACTCTATTATGCATTAAATGTGTTGGTAAGACTCACTTTATAATACTTGTACACAATCTTTCTAGTTGCTTAAAGATAATACATTTCTAAAATCTAACACGTGTCTCGTAGGAACCCGCGTACACACAAAAAAAATATTACATACATTTTGATAAACATGCAATGGCTTATCACAATTTGGTAATATGGTTTTGGTAATATAAACCTTTTACAATTTGTAGAACTTATCACAAACTTGGATGACGCATAAGATGCAGGACATATTAAGTCTTTTGCCACACTGGTGCATAATGCTGACTCTAGTAATGGTGCATTGCGCTCTAACGTTTTGTCTACCAATTCCTGGATGCCCTACGTACGTACGTTAACTTTGATGTCCGATTATCTCTTGTTTAATTTTGTGCTTCAATCCATCATTCATCCTGTCGATAAATGAAGCGGTAAATTTACTATACAGCGGATATCTTGGACCAGGCGGAAGGCACGAAGATGGCAAATATTTTAATTGTACCGGGGGTGCAGCTGGATATATCGATAGAATTTTATTGACTTTAAGTCATATTCATCAAAGGCCAACTATCGATCCTATTTACGGATCCGGGCCTTTCGATCCTGAAGGGATTTTAGGTGAATCTTGTATTTACTTACATGTGTGCTGTTTTATATATATATATATATATATATATATATATATATAGTATATTATTATATAGTATATACATATATGTATATAATTATGGAAATATTCAACTCGTATCATCCTTTGAAATTAAATTTATTTCTTCATCATGAGATGTCTTTCTACAATGAAATATATCATATTTCATTAACATTGGAGCCGTAAAAATGAAACTTCTGTAATACATATTTTCAATAAAAAATTCGATATCAATCGCGAAAAATTGATTGGCAATTATTTTTTGAGAGACGTAAAAGAAATTAAAGAATTGTGAACACACACATACACACACACATAGTTTTGGGGATTATTATAATTTTTTGGAAAAAAAATAAGATTAATAATTATAGGCGTTTAGCAATAAATAGCGAATTCGATAAATCTTCCAAACATATTATAAATTCTTTAAATCAAATATAGAGCGAATTTTTTATCCACTGTGCTCATAAAATTTTTAATTTTACGTATGAATAGCCCAAAAAAATCCATATTAAAATGAAATCAATTTTTTAAAAATGTAATATTTCTAGAATCATATGTAATAAATATTATATGTTTTTTTAGGGTGCCTTACATCAATATTTCAAGTATTTTTAGGTGTACACACTGGTATAATTCTAATGATGTATAAAGATTGGAAAGAACGTATTATCCGATGGCTTGTATGGGCAGTGTTTTATGGTTGTTTGGGTTGCATCTTTCATTTCACTAATGTTATACCCATCAACAAAAACTTGTGGTATTGAAAGTTTATTTTTAATTTTAATTACTTGTTTAAATATTTTGATTTGCGCAATATATATATATATATATATATATATATATATATATATATATATATATATAGTGTGTAATAGTATAAATAGCTGTATAATTATGCAGGTCGTTGTCATTCGTACTTGTTTCAACTTGTTTTGCTCTGGCTTTTCTTTCTGGATGTTATTTGCTAATTGATGTTGTCAGAATTTGGCGAGGTGGCCCTTTCAGAATACCCGGTAGGTATAAGTGTGAAAATGTGTGTGTGTATATTATGTACTATCAATCTAATTTGATATTGAATTATGATTAATGAAGGAAATAAAGCTAAAAGATGCTATCTAAAATATATGTATATATATAATATGATGCTATCTAAAGATGCTATCTAAAATATATAATAATATGATGCTATCTAAAGATGCTATCTAAAATATATGTATATAGAACAAATTAGAACAAATTAGAAAATAAATTTTCAAAAAGACACATTAAACGCACAAAAATATATTGTGCTACAACTTGAATGAGAGAGGAGAAAAGTTTAATATCTAATTTTATTTGATTTTATACAAGATTATAAAATTATATTTTTAATTAAATTAATAGCAGAAATAAACAATAAGCGTTAAAGATGAATGTAAGAGAAGTAGAATTCAAATGCTATTAAGAGAGAAATAGAAATGTAATGTAGAATAGAAATGTTTGAATTTTTAATTTTTTTTTGTAGCAGTATGTGTGTATGTGTGTAAAGCATATTGCTACACCAGCCGTAGATGTATTAAGCTATATTAGAAGATACTATACTAATGTTTCATAATGCAAATATGAATTCACAGGAATGAATGCACTGATGTTATATGTGGGTCATAGTATATGTTATCAAATCTTTCCATTCCATTGGAAGATTGGTACGATGGACAATCGTGCTTTATGTTTAATTGAATCGATTTGGGTTGTAACTCTCTGGACGGTTATAGCATACGTTATGCATCGTAAGCGAATTTACATTACCCTTTAAGTTCTTAACATTACGGGTATGTATATAACGTAGCATTATATTATTGTACTACCAATTTTTTCGTAAACTTTCAATTCACAAATAGTATAGACAATTATATAAGAAACAAATTATGTGAAAAAAATAGAAACTTAATATATAAAGTTTTATATTTACAATATGTAAAACATGATTTGAAAATTAAATTAATAAATAATACAGTGTTTTATATATATATATATATATATTTATAAAACATAAATTTGTATAATTTCAAAATAAACGTGATTGCGTATTATATATCTTTCTGATGATAGATGATTAGACAATCTCCATTAGCATCAATTTTAGCGTCAATTTTACAAATAATATATTTCACAATTTGGATAGGTACAGTGACAAATTTAAGTAATAGGATTAATAATGTGTGTGTATATTTACACATATATTTTCAAATAATGATTAATATTCTTAAGAAGAGTGTTATTACAATTTCGATATAACAATTTCATTTGTCTTAAATAAATAAATCACATGCATCTGCTCACGTAGTACAATGTCTACGTTGCGGTGCGACATACAAGGCAGCCAATCTCCTAATATATGTATATATGTATCCTAATATTATATATATATATATATATATATATATATATATTATTCAAGTTTCTTCTTTGAAAATTATTTAAGACATTTTGAAAAATATACAATTTCTTGTTTAAAATTGACTAAAACTTGAAAAGCAAATTTAAAAGTTGGTCATGTTAAAGAATTTTATCAATACTTATCGTTTCTAATAACGATTAAAAAAAATTATCAACTTATCATTATACGTCGAAAAATCTATGAGATAGAATCTCATTGATACACAGATTGATCTGACATCAAAATCCAAAATTTGGACAGGATGAAAAGTTTTGAAACAGAATTAGCATAATATTTATCACGGCAGTGTATCCTAAAGAATCTTTCACAAATTGATATACATATATAATATCAAATAATTCATCTCTGCTATTCTCTTTGAAGAAGGTCTTTGGTTAATTTTTTGCTGGAGAATCGGCAAACGCGACGTAAACAAGCATTATAAGGATTATTTTGTAAACAAAATAGAAAAAAAGCACACTAACAATTCGGTCTTGCAGAATCCTAAGGAGGATTTCACACTCGTCCTCTCTCAGTAATCAGTTGCATCGGGACCTGAAAAATGACAAGTTTGATTTTGTAAAAGCGATATTCACATATATAACTGTGTAAAGACAAAATTTGAAAATAGGAAAAAAGACATACATATATATTGAAATTTTAAAATATGCACGCATTATGTATGAGAATGTTGAAAGCGCAAATATATTGTTTTATATATATACATACATTTTTTCAAATTTTTACATATACATGTAATGTTTCGATTATATATAATATCAATCTTTGTTGCTACTCATTCCCTCTCTCTCTCTCTCTCTCTCTCTCTCTGGCACATATTCATATATATTTTATGTGTATATTATATATTCATATATATTTGTATGAAATTTAACTTGGTAAATAACACGAGAAAAATTCTTATATATGAGTTTTATCGAATAATTTCTTTCTTCGCGCCATTTGCTCGCGTCTCCCAAACATAGATAAATTTATACTCGTTAATAAATTTATTCCTGTTTTTCAATCGATATTAGTCACAACATGCATAAAGCAACCAAGCAACCATGTAAGCGTGTTTAACAATCAGCTATTTTGCACAATTGCGAGAGAAGAGGACGAGAAAAAAAATATTAAAGACACAAAAAAAAGAGATAAAAGAAGAGAGATAAATGATAAAAGTTGTAGTAAAATTAATTGCATAAGGAGGAAATATGAGGAAACGAGAGAAGAAAAAAGAAATATGTAGATGAAATAAAAATGAAGAAGAGGAAAGAGGGAAACGTGGAGAAGAAATCAAGAATGATAGACGAATATATGGAAACGATATGTACCGATAGAAAAAAAATCACTTAGCCCATAGAGCATCTCGGGCATACCCAACACTGTCTTGCGAAGAAAATTGAGAGGAAAGTATGTCCGTAGATGTGGAGAGCAGTTGCTCGCGGCAGCGAGCAAACATATGGCCTCATTCCATCCTGGGCCGTCAGCAATAATTGGTTTTAGAGTTCGTGCAGGATGTTGGGATAGGAGGAACCATCCGCGGCGGATCGCAAGTCTTGTCATTGTGTCGCGCTAGCAGAGTTTGCGGCACGCTCTTCGTACTCTTGATTCTCGGACACAGTACATTCACCTTGTAGGCCCAAGAGGGTATCTTGCTGTCGAGTGTCTTGAAAGCTAGGGAAGGTACAACATTATGCTCGCGCAAACCAAATAATTTCGGGCTCTTCCAAATTCGGAAATATGGATCGTCTTTCGAAGAGATCTGTTCTTGCCGACTCGCAAGATGATCGATTTCAACGTTTGCCAAATTTGCCGAACTACTTGTAATCGTCGTTGCGTCTTCGTGAAATTTTCGCCAAGACTGCTCGTAAATGGGCGAATATTCGGGAGAGGTTAAACCACTGGAATAATTGGAACAGTAATTGTCGTCGTAGTTGGAAGCGTTTGTCTCGAGTGGCAGGCTGAGATATTCCTTTCTGGAGGGATCCGTCCTGGAGTGACCGGATAAAATAGAATCATCGTTCAAAAGCCGAAAAAGTCGCGAATGTGTCTGCGTTCGTTGATACTTTTTTACATTCTTCGAACAAGTACATTCCGAGTCTGTGTCAACTTCGGATATCATGCGACTTATATCGGAGGTGACTCCGCTGTCCTCATCGTCGGTGTCCTCGCGATAATCTTGGACTTTCGGCGGGCGCTTTACGTCTTCTGTCCGACCGAAATTTTGATCGATACATTTATATTTGTCGTCTGTTATCGTTACGCAGTCTTTCCGATCCGTTTCGTGCGCATCGACAATCTGGAGATCGTCTTGCATCGAAGAGTATTCGAGTACGGTAAGTTTCGGTTCGGCAATTCTGCCGAAAGCGGTACTTTCAGCATTATCGCAACAAGTGGATTCTATTCGAGTGCCACAATTTTCATCGTTTAATAAATTATCTTGCGTAGCCACTAATTTGTAAACAGCACCGTCCTCATCGATGTCTCTCGATGCTGGTTCTGTAGAGTTTATCCCGCACTCGTGTCCCATTTCTACGAGCTCCGTCTCTGCACTCTTCTGTTCTTCGCAATTAATTTCGCCGACTCCCGTTGGATCTTTTCTTAATGTGAAATCCACGCGCGGTATCGATACGTTCTCGATACTCGTTGCCTCATTGTCCTGCGTGTTTATCGTTGCGCGTGTTGCATCAGAAAGATGTGCCTTTATCGTAAAATCTACGCTAGTATCGTTGCCGACATGGAAATTGACGCGAACGTCATCCCTCATCGAAAAGTGCTCGTCGCAGGATTTTTCCGCCTTTATCTTGCTGTCACCGACAATAACAGTGGTAATGTCCTCGTTGTCCTCGGACACGAAAAATCTGAATCTCAGAGGCAGGCTCACGCTGACCATCGTATTCTCGATGTCGGGAGGATCGTCGGTTGCTTCGAAGAAGGCTTCGGCATCTTCTTTACTTTTGTAATAAGAACTCTCCGGGTCCGGTTGTTTAATTTTCTCATGATTAACGCCTAACTGAGGATGAGAAACGGCGCTGTCGATCGCCGGATCCTTCCGACCATCTTGATGGTTCGACTGGCGATCATCGATGCTCTTGTCGGAATAAGAGTCGAGATCGCTTCGATCATTGGTTGAAGTCTCATCGTTACGTCCCTCGCTCGCGATACACCTGCGAATATCCTGCTGAGACGAAGTCGTATGAGAGTCCGTACAATCGATACGCTCTTTCCTGAATCGTATCTCCTCGGTGTGATTACGATTTTCGGAGAAGTCTCGCGAGCGTCTATATCGAGCATCTGCATTAGCGCTAGTCGAACACGCGGCAGTGACGTCGGTGCAATTCTCATTGAAAGAGAAATTGCGCGGATCTTTCTCCAACTTCTTATAAGGATTCACGCATGCGGAATAAGCTACATACGAATCCGAATCGCTATCGGACGATGACGTATTATTGAAAGTGGCGTCGTTGCTACAGCTGTAATTTTTCTGACAGGAATCCGAAAGTTGCTCGTTGTTCGATGTAGAATCTCTATCACTAGAGTCACTGGAATCGTTAGAATCGCTAGAAGCGCTAGAATCGCTGGTATCCACATAGGTGTAATTTGGCACGTTGATATAAGGGCCGAATGTTTTCCTTTTCGACGGGTCAATATTATTAGTAACCACAACATTGTCGGATATGCTGTCCTCTTCGTCGATTATATTCATCGCCGTGGTAATGCAATTATTTCTTTCTCTATTACTATTGGAGTTTTCGCCGATACTTTTGGGATTGTACGTCTCGTTCGATTGTGCATCCAAATGATTAATATTGTCGGATAAAATGGTATTTTTTGCTTCATTAACCGTGGAATTTTGCACAAAATCTAATTTATTGCTTTGAGCGAAAAATGAATCGGCAGCGGTAAAACGATCGTGGATATAATTACATTTGTTTTCGTCGACGTGTGATGTAGGTTGAACATTATTGTAACCTGCTTGAGGGTAAATTACGGTCGCGTAACCAGTATATTCGCCTGAAGAATTTTCTCGATCCGTAACTTCTATTTGTGTCATCGCGTCCGTAAAGTTTTTATTATAAACTGGATAAAAGGATCCAATGTAAGTCCTTCCATTCGGATACGCGTAAAAGGGAAAGGAGTGTCTGTCCGTTTCATTCGCGATCTCGTTGGATATAGCAGCGTTACACTGCATAGGATAACAGCCCCACCAACCCTCGGAATACCAGAAGGGAACAGGTTGAAGAGGAAGAAATACACCCTGCTGATTGCCCGGCAAATTATTCTCTGTTTGGTAGATGTAATCTGCTTGACGATTTTCTTGCGTGGCTACAACAAACAGCACAAGGCACATTCAAAGTTAAATTCTTCACACATCGAGCGTAAAACAGCCGTCGTGCGCATCGTCTTTATTTGGACGTTGAGATTTTCTTCTTTTAATCACATCCGTTATTTTATGCGTTATATAATCCATAAAGTAGATGGTACGATAGGAAAACGGAACATTTTTTAGATCTTAGATCGAAAATATGTGTGTGAAATTTTTATTATATTTGGCGCTTCCTTTTTTTCTACTCTGTATATATAACATATGCCCAACCGACCTTAAATCGATAAACCTGGCATAATATAGCATAGAATAAGCGAAATTATATCGATCAGCTCGAAAAGGAAGTGAAAAAAATAAATTATCCTGTGTTCAAAGGAGAATATATTAAGTAGCGAACAAAGAAAATTGTATAGAGAGCAATTTCAAATATCTACGTATTTGATTGTAATCTCTCTCCCTCTCTCTCTTTCTCTTTCACTCTCTCTCTCTCTCTCTCTCTCTCTCTCTCTCTCTCTCTCTCTCTCTTCAATTAGAAAATATTTGTAAAAATAATATCAGATTAATATTTTATTAAATTAAATTAAGTAAATATTATACATATTATATATATATATATATATATATATATATATATATATATATATATAAATATGATATATAATATTAATAAAATATACTTTATATATATATTGCGTTTTTGGAGAACTGATAAATATAAAGTAGCAGCAAAGAAAATTTTATAAATCCTGTGAACACAAGATTCAGGAATATGTGTTTGAGCGATGCCAAGTATGTTACTTCAAAAAAATATTCATTAGAATATAAAGCGTTCATTATGAAACATTAATGTACACAGGTATAAATAAGCTTTTACAATTAATTTATGAACAATAAATATGTGTATGTCGTACAAAATTCTTACACGCGCGTATTAAATATAATGTAGAAAGGTTATAAAATGAGATGAAAAGTATTCCTATACAGAAAAAATTGGAATCTTAAGAATATTTCACTAATAAAGATAAAAATGTGAAACTTGTAAGGGACACATTCGTAACATTTCTAAAAATAGAATCTGATCAGCCAGATAATTTTACAAAAAAAAATTAATTTCGAGAAATCTAACAGATATATACTTACTGTTACTTTCTGGTGCTGTCATCGCTTGTAATATCCTAAAGGATCGAGAAGGAATTGCACTGCCCATGTACTTCTTCGGTTCTTGCACTTGTTGTTCACTGGGCGGTAAGTTTGCCTGTTTCTCTTCTACAAGAGAATCGACGTGTATGTGAAACGAATTTACAGATATTTAGATACATATTTCAGTTATATTTCAATAGAGTCTTAATAATAAAAAATTTCAATCCAAATTGCATACTTACTTACCAAACAATTTTGAATTTCTATTTTGTTTCTTGTTTGCAACATTTTGTATATTACGTGGCGCTGAAACATACAAGAGGGAAGATTGTATCCATTGTTTATACATTTACTATATTTGCTCTCCTTTATATTATTATTGCTTGCAACAATGTATACTTAATTATTAAAACAAAATAATAATAATATGTATAATGATTTTAAATGAAAGTATTTCTTGTATAAAACTGGCTTACTTGCGCAAGTAACTGTGGCATCACTCGAATCTGTCATATTTTGTAAAAAACGGAAAGCTCGTGAAGGTATTGCTGCACCACGATATCTCGGATCTTCTTCTTGATGAAGGTAAGTTTCGTGATCGACTACGAGAAAAAAGAAACAAATATTTGTTTACAAATTGCTAATAGTTAAAAATTTTCGAATATTTGTTTAATCAAAGAAATTAAATATCAATTATATCTTGTTTAAAAGTCTTATTAAAAATAATTACTATTATATATATATATATATATATATATATATATGTTACAAAGAATATATTTAAGAATATATTTAAAATACATATAAACATACACACATCATGCAGCATTGTATACTAGCGTAAGTGACGTAAATCTTAAAATAATGGTAGACATGAATGATAAATTTTACCTTGCTCTTTAAATTTATTCATAAGTAGCTTCTCATCTTCACTCAACTCCAATTTACGTATTTGTTCCGCACCCACATCGTTGATTGCATCCGTGTCCGTAATTTTTTGAAGAACACGAAATGATCGTGATTGAACTGGACCAGAGTCGTGCTGTTGAATACTATCCCAACAATTTTCATCGATGATCGCAACATGATTGCAAGAATAAACAAATATAGAAATTAGTTAAAAATTTTGTTGAAATACATGTTATTTATTCGATTATCATGTTTAGATATATCTCTCTAAAGAGCGATCCGTCAGTCAATTCAATAAATTCAACTTACATTCTAGTCTTTTCGATCGTATTATTTTCGGCATTAGGCGACGCCGTTTTTTTATCGTTATCTTTCACTACGAGAGGGATGATGTAAGTTGTTCCGACTGATTGTTCCGGTCGAGACAAAGTTGTAGTGCGAATTTGAGACTGCTCTTGATCTTGTGGACGATTTTGCGCTTGATTGTCCAACATACATTGATTAGGCATCTGACCCCATCGCTGTTGATGGTGCAAAGTTGGAGGTTGTTGTTTAAATTGATGATGACCGGAATCACATTTCACGTCAAACACCGATGGTCTATCCTCGATCTAATGTCAGATTACATCGGAAACATGAAAACGAAAAAATAAAATAGATATACATATAAAAAGCCTGCAACAATTCCGCCAGTAAGCTGCATGCGTATACTGAGAAGTAACTTTTCTCTCAACTTACTCGAATGGGTATAACACGTTCGTGCTGATGTGATTGCGGATTAATTTGTTGGGGCGTCGCGGAAACGACACTTTGCCTCTGTTGTTGCGATCGTTGAGAGAGCTGCTGGGATTTTACCTGTTGACACTGCGGAATCGGATATTGTTCTTGCTCTTGTTTTTGTTTCGTTTCCGAATGTTGCTGGGGCGATTGCTGGACTTGAACATAAGCTGTCGGAGAGACCGAGTCGCTTTCCGATGGGCCACTGCCAACTGCTTTATTGATACATGCGCGTTTCGCCCATTCGGGTAATTCCTCCTGAGGCTTGTTCTTATTTTGCAGCCAGGGCGTAGGAGCCTTGGACAGAGTAACTTGAGTCGGTGTATTCGGACTTTCGGGAGTGGTAATCGGCACTGCTTTCGTATCTATCTTTGTAACGTTCTTCGGTGGTTCGGCCTGCTTGTCCGCGACTATAAGAAAAGCATTCATTAGATAAGAAACATTCGATTATGATTGTTCCAATATGTACATCTAATATAATAAAAATGCGCATATCATGTATATACGTATATGAAATACATATACGCCAAGTATAATACATGCGGTTCGTATCATAACGAATGCGATAGTTTTCGGTAAGTGATACGAGAAAGGAGAATTCACATTGAGATGATTACCATTCGACGGTGTCCTATTGACGAGCTGAGAAGATGGCATCCTATTAACGTGGGCCTGAGTTGGTACATTGGAAGGAAAAACTGGTACTGCGACTTGCGGTTGTACCAAAAAATTCGCCGCGGTAGAAGCCGCAACCGACGGTTTCGACTCGACAGCAAGTTTCGGCGGCCCCTCTATACCTTCGTCGTTGGCATTTTTCGCAACTCTTCTCGCCATGCGCGGGCTACGAATCTGCGACAGATCTAATTTACCACCCATACCTGGAGTGTAGGTAAATGGTTTCTTATCCTTGGTCAACATCGCATTCTGAATGGCTGCTGGCGGCTCGTAAATGTCGTTATTGACTATCTGTGCTTTCTTTGCTGCCGTATTCTGCAAATCCAAAGTATCGCCGAATAAATTATTACAATAATATATATATATATATATATATATATATATATATATATATATATATATATAAACGAAATAATAATTAAATTGCACATCGAACAAATTATATTAACGGCAAATTCCAAAAATCAATATCAATATACAGACATTGTACATTGTCAATATTTCTTTCAGACTTATTTTAAATGAAAATAAGCTCGGCGATAAGCTCCAATAAGCAATCATCGGTCAAACGCTATCATTGTTTCTTATTATACGACAAAAAATAATGACCATGTACAATTTATTTATCGCACACATCTTACCTCTGTAGTATTTATTCTCATAGGTGGTAGTTGACCAGACATAGGAGGTGGAGGAGGCGGTGGTGGAGGCGGGCCTAAAATGTACTAATTATGAACAATACTGAGATATATATGTAGATTCGATAATTTAATCAATGTTTAATTGCAATAATTCTATTACTTATTATCATCCTGTATACTAACAAGTAAAGTTTAATTATCAATTATTGTAATAGACAAATGTGGTACATTTAATTTTAATATGAAAAGAAAAATTTTTACACTTGTAAGAAAAAAGTTTTTAATATCTGTGCGTACCTGCAATCATTATATCCGGATTTCTGTAAATATAAGTATTAAACAATTTATTAATTGAACAAACAGTGAGAGAGATCATTGCTTTAGCAATTTTGGCTATGTACATAAAGATATTACATAAAAATACGGACGTATAAATATATCGAGTTTACGGAACATGTGTGTAAATGGCTTTTCCATAAAGTCAATATATTTATGCAAAAATTTATTTTACACACATATACGTATATATATGTAGAAAATATTACATAACTTTATAATATTTTTCCCTTAAAATTGAATATATCATTTCGCGATGGGCTGAAGATACCTTTTTTTCAAATGACAGAAAAAAACTGTAATTTTAAAATTAAAACATAATATATTTCGATAATATATTTAAAAAGTAAAAAACGAATCCTACACATCCGTTGACATGAAAGGTTGTTATCTTATCTATGGAATGCAATTATGCTTCAGGCATGAGTCATATCTTGCGCGCATTCATATATTTTGCGTACATATGTTACATTTACATTTTCTCTCTCTCTCTCTCTCTCTCACCCATACACGCACTCATGCACGCACGTGCAAACACAAATTTAGAGTATGTATATAATTTAACATGACTTTTATTAGCGCGTTTACAAGCACTTTGGATTGTAACAAGTGCGATTAATAAAACATTTGTACAACAAATCTTTCATTACATTGCAATACGTACAAATCGATTAATTCGCAGAACAACAGCACGATTTATCGGTCCAATTTTCAATAATATATGCATAATATATAAATATGTCTATAAATTGAGAGCACGCGAAATGTTTAAATGCTTGAATCTTTTCGCATTAAAAACTAACGTATTGTGCCCGGTAGAAAGATTGATTTTAAAACGTCTAAAAATAATACGCGGTCGGACCTATTTGCTTAAAAAGGATTAGACAATGCTGGTCGTTTGAATCACAGTATATGATAGATACCTCACAGCCACACACAAACCATGACGATAAAAAAAAAAGAATCACGAATTGCACGTACACAATTTCGTAAAATTTTTAGACTTATTTATTTAAATCTGGAATTAGGTATATACTTTTTAATATATTTTTAATCCGCGAGCGCAATATTTTACATAAAACTACTTATTTTTCAAAAGTGAAAAGTTTTTGATTTTTAGAAAGAAAAATAATAATTACCAATAATTACCGAAAATATAATATTAATTTGTTATATTGTAATAATACATAAAAATAATTTTTATATGTATTTGCCGATGAGATACTTGATAGAGATCAAATTCAAGCATATTGAAAATTAACAATATGTAGAATGTAAAATAATTTTATATAATTTTATTGGTAGTTGAGCTATTTATTTGCAGATAAAATAAAAAATTCTGCCGGCAATGAATAAGAAGGGAAAAAATTGAAAATTTTAACAAAAACAGAAAGTTTGAAAGTCTCGTAATCTCTGGATGCGACAACGCTGTTTTAATCTTGGCATGACTATTACATCGCATGACTATTTCTCTCGATTTCAGATATTTGGTTGAAAGCGACAATGCGTTCTCATGGAAAATTTGCCAGTTTCTTCTACGTTATTTTTGCATAAATAGCTATACTATCCATTTTCGTTCTTTCTTATTGAGCGCTAGCGGCTAACGCGATCGCGTCTACGTATACATGTGTGCGTGTGTGTGTGCGCGCGCGCACATCCATTTTTAATTTTCTATTTTAATCATCGTGAAATCCATGAAATATCGATACCGTTGTAATAAATTTTCAACATTTTTTCGAATTATACATCCGATGAAAAGATATTGTTGAGAAAGATAATTTGGCCACAAATTTTTTTCCGTTATGTTATCGCGAATGTTATGCGTCATTTGCCAGCATAACTTTAAGTTTCTTGGAAAAGCTCAATCATGGCGAATCGAATTCGGTCATGTTGATGGCGGCCACGCCGTGATGTTGGGAACCCAGCCAACGAATAGCAGCGAGTAGAAATGTATTTAGGTAGATACGTCGAGCGAGAGTAATTTTAGCGCAGGGGCTGACCTGTACGTTGGAGCCTCGTATTAAATGCTTCCAATTATTTTATTTTTAGGATTTCTAATGCGCGCCGCGATAAATGCGATCAATTTCATGATTGGCATATAAAACGAAGGAATTTTCGAAATCGATCCGAGAGAGATAAAATTTAAGATTTAAAAAAGGCGTGTATGCTTTTTAATCGCGATGACTAAAAAATACTATTATTAGTGTAGTGTGATATATTGCGGAGAGGGAGGGATGGAGAGAGAGAGAGAGAGAGAGAGAGAGAGAGAAATTATACATCCGATACGATATTTTATCTGTTTGAAAAGTAAATACATATTTCCTTGATCAAACTGTGCATTGAGCGTTGTAGCTCGACTAGACGGCACAAAAATGCGCCGACTTGCGAGAAAGTTGCGCCTGAAATTGAATCTCTACGTTGAACGAGCATTACTCGATCGCCTCAATGGTGAAATATGTGTCGAGGGGTTCTCCTTGGAACACGATGGCAAGGCCAATTCGGCCTTGCGACGCTCGATCCGACGCGGTATGGTCAAAAAACGAGTTCCACTTCTCCTGTTTTTACGAGAAGAAGGGAAGAGAGGGGAGAGGGTGGAAGGGAGGGAGAGAGAGATAGAGAGAGAGAGAGAGAGAGAGAGAGGGAGAGAGATTTATCTCTCTTCCACTGATAAAACGCATCGTACATGAAAAAATTTCAAATTTTTGTCCAATTTGTACATATATTTCTATTTCAATTTATCAATCACATATAATTTCAATATATATATATATATATATATATATATATATATATATATATCAATATTATATAATGTAATTTTATAAAGAGTTGATGCGATAAACTTGAAATTTCAAATAATTGCAAGTTGTATTAAAATTGTAATGTTTTAGATCATACTTGCATCTCGATTCCCGACAACCATCTTTTTCACAACAGTAAAGGGCGCATTTCAAATAGGTCGAGAGATGTAGGCAAAAACGTGTCGAATCACTCTCTCCGAGAGACGCGCGCTTCGACAAGTGAGAATCGCGATTTAAAATAAATGATTACGTCTTACCCGACGTATGTCGAAGAGCTCATATCCGAAATAATTAGCTGGCTCCTGTTCCCTTTTATCCCGTTATCCACTAGCCGATAGAAATCGATTTTCCACCTTATGCTCTCAAAAGTTGGAAGAAAAGATACTCGTTAAAAGGGCCGAGCACAGCACCGATGCCGACACTAGCGCACGTCCGCCGCTACTACAGAGACCGTTGCTTCGATTCGCTCGGTGTTCAGGCTCGACTCGTGACTTTGCAGACCACGTATGTACCACGCAGCTGACGCTGACGATGCGATGACTCCACAGTCTTACATCTTTACCGATTTGATCGCCACATCGCGCCGATCGTTCTCCGCGCCCGCTGCTGCTTACCGAAATAGCTCGTGCTTATTTTCAGATCCGAACATGTACATGAGAAACAATATATTTCCTATTATATTGTACATGCTCGTGAAATAATGGACCGAGAGGCAAGATTATCCGCTTGTCGTTGTGTGTTAATCCATGCACGAATACACACACCCCCACACACACACACACACAATTGTTGTATTTTATTCATATATTTATATTGCACATTTGTATTCGTTATATATTTTAAAA
This sequence comes from Camponotus vicinus, assembly GCF_025532165.1. Classification (NCBI taxonomy): domain Eukaryota; kingdom Metazoa; phylum Arthropoda; class Insecta; order Hymenoptera; family Formicidae; genus Camponotus; species Camponotus vicinus. The sequence continues at coordinate 93,579 of NW_028141946.1, forward strand.
CCGCATGTACGATACAGAAGCCTGCTCATATAGAACGTAAAGTATGTAAAGTTCGATTTGACATTGTCGATTTTCGAAACTTTGACGTGTATATTACTCTTTATGCCTAGTATAATACTTAAGGATTACGCAAATATTCTCAGTGTATTTAAAATTTCAAATATATAGATACCGCGTGAGCTTGAAAAGAGCTTAAAAGCCCTTTAACGAGCCTCGTATGAAATTATTCTGTATTTTGAGATAGTCATCGTGACATCTCCTATGCACGTCTCAATAAGTTATGATGTGATAAACTGAAAAATTTTGCCGCATCGAATTAACGAGTTACAACATTTACTAATCTATCAGTCCAAGCATTCAAATTAATATGTTCCTTGAGAGAGTACGCCTATAGATTCTAAATATGAACTATACAAACTAAATAACATAAAGAGAGAGATATTAATTACCTTCTAATATATATTCTTGATATTCTTAATAGCGCGATAAAAATGCTCATACTGAAAAGAGTTTGCACTTGACGATAGCAAGCGCCGAATACATAACGATAAGAGTGCCGAAAATAGTACCTAAATTAATGCTGATCGTGACTGGAAGCTACAACTTCGTCAAATGCCGCCTCGTGTTCCGAAGTAGCAAACATATATGCCGGAAGGGTCAATCCGAGTACCTTATCGTATCTGGATCTTGTTTCCGACGTGTAATCGTATGGTTCGGCCTCTTTAGTTTCTTCCGCGACATGTTGCGTTTCGTCAGGATAATCGTTGTCTGGTTTCTCCAATTTGACGTACGAATTTTTACTAGCGGACGCATTTGGTTCTAAAGGATCCGCCGCGCGCGCGCTCGTCTTTGTTGAGCTTGGCTGTTGTTTGAGGCCGCGAGGGTGCGATGCAGGATCGATTTGAAATTCTTTTATCTCACGGAATGCCAGCTGATCGGGTTCTCGCCCGGTGACAAACGCGCATTCCTCCTTTTGAACACCTTTCTCATCCACGCACTGATAGCAAGTCATTTTATCACGCATAGTCTTCCTACATTTCGAGCGATCCTTTTGCCGAAAGTTCTGCATAAACTCGTCGATCTCCGCCTTTTTCTTCGTTGTGTCCAAATATCCGACGTCCGCTTCTTCCTTCTTTTCCTCCACGGTTTCCCTGGAATCATCCTTTGCTTCATCCGTCGTTGAAGCTTCGTAACTTTCTTCCGGGACATTGTAAGAGTCTTTCGCAATCTCTGGCGATGAACTGTCCGGCGATTCCTCGTTCTCGTACGGCTTTTGCTGATATTTATCACTCTCCTGTGAATTGCCAAACGAGCTGGATTTGCTGTAAGAGAAGATCTTGTCATTCGGTTGATACGAGTACGAACATTGTTCAAAATCGTTGCCCGTTTTCGGATCCTTGCAAATTGTGCATGTCATCGAGTCTTTCTGAATCTTTTTACAATGATCTTTGTCAATATTTTCGGAATAACGTTCCGAGATGGATTTCGAAGATGGTGTCGTTTGGTCCTCGTAAGATTCGGTATCGTCTTTATCCGTAGCCGAAGGCTGGTAATCGCTCGATCCTTTGGAATTGGAGTAATCGCTGTTGTAATTAGGTGAGTCGCGCAATGTACTATCGAAATCGCTCGCATCTTGTTGAGATTCAACGATTCTCTCGGATTCCCATGGATAAGTGGAGAGTTTGGATCTATCTATAATGAAATTGTATTCATCTGAATAAAATATACGATAAAACATGCACAATCTACGTATGTTCTTTGAAACGTTACATATATTGTATAAGTGTAGATGTCGGAGTAAAAAACTTGCGTGCTAAATAATAAATTGAATAATGTAAATTTATATCGAGCTGTATTTATATAACTATGCTCTTGTCGTGCCTTTGCGAGTCAAAGTTTTCAAAAGAGTCAATATGGAAACATTTAAATTTGGTATATTGTGAAACTGGTATAATATTATGAAATTATATTACATTTCAATAATTAAAAATTAACGTAAATTAGGCTTACCCAAATTGTGCGTAGAATCGGAACTTTGCGGATAATCAAATCTCTTGGATTTTTCCGAGGCTTGAGTTTTGTTTAAATCACGAGAATCTGTAGAATCTGTAGAGATCTTATCCGGATACCCGAAGCTTTTTGATCTACTGTATTTATATAGCTTATCGCTAGGCTGATAGTTGTAGGTGCACTTCTCATAAACACCACCAATCTTGGGATCTTTGCATACCGTGCAGGTTTTCGAGTCCTTTTGTACCTGTTTGCAAGTTACCGAAGATGCATCCTGTACTTTGTCTTGTTGTTTTGTTATTAAACCTCTCCGAGTATGAACCTCTCTAGGCTCGTTAGAATAGGAATATTCGCGAGACTCCTTCGTGTCGATGGGATTCCAGTCCTTTTTCTCAAGAGTGGATTTTTCAAAGTCAGAGGATTCGGAATAAGGATTCGATTCATTGTCGAGATGTTCAGCGCTATCGTTTCTTTGCTCCTGAGGCTTTTCAAAAACGCCCGATTTAGTATAGGCGTATGCTTTCTCACGCGGCTGTTTTACGTACGAACATTGCTCGTATTTGCCGTTGGTTTTAGCATCTTGACAAACCATGCATATCATGGAATCTTTCACAATCTTGTCGCATCTCTCTCCCTTGCTTTCGTAAGCGGCCGGCACATTGTATGTGGCATCGGTAAAATATTCGTCGGTGAATCGATAAGGATTCCGCCTATTTTTGTAACCAAATTTGTCATTCTCCTCGTTGGACCTACGATTTTTAATCAAAATCTGTTAAAAGGTATATATACTTTTCTAGACAACGAACTTCTCTATACAACGATCTATATCATACTATAAATTGCTTGTTTTGAAAATGGAATTTTAAATCAACACTTATGTTGATAATATTCATCATTAAACTGCAATTTTCTTAATAAGATATTTTTAAAAAAGTAGTCAAGTTATAGCCTTTCTCTGCTTTTGTACATGTTGAAACTTTTTATATTAATTAGCACGATTATAAAAGGACAAATGTCGAGTTTTAATAAGTGTTTTACGTAAAAATGACTATACGCGCGATTAGTATCGATACCTTCGATATCTAAGGTTGACGGGGGTAGACGAAGAACGTTCCATCTTCGTATTGTCGGATGTACCCTCTTTCAGAGGAATATTATATAAACAGCGTTTGTATACGGATTTAGTTTTGGGATCCTCGCATTTATAGCAAGTCGTAACGTCTTTAGGTATCTCATCCTCTTTCCCGATCGATTTTACCTTAATCTCTTGGCAGTGAACAATTTCCGAATCCGGAAGTAACTCCTTGTACTTTGCAGTATAATCCTTGTTGCTCGTTAAAAATGGAATTTTCGTTTTTTTCAAGTTCTTTTTTTCAAATAATTTTTTCTTGATGCTAGTTGGAAAATGCTCGGACGGACTTTCGAAATGGTCTCTATATCGATTTTGATTCGATTCATAAAAATGATAATGAGGCAGTGTTTCGGAAGAAGCGCTCTCATAAATGTCATGCTCACTAGATATTTGCGGTACGTCAATCAAATAGCTCAAACTCTTCAAATGCTCATACGCGTAATTCGCATTTACGAGACATGTAATTAGAGCCGATATAATTAGATGTATCTGCAAAAATATTAGAGACATTTATATATTTAAAAACAACAAAATGATAAAAAATATAAATAGATATAAATTTTTTGTTTAGCAATAACAAAATGAGAAGGCACATTATACATTTGCCATAATGCATATTAATTGTATGAAATCTCTTCGATTGAAACAAATTTTTCAATTATATATGCGCATATATATATATATATATATATATATATATTTTAATTAATTTCTTTTTATTAAAATAAATTTTTTCTTCTCTTATTCACACACATTGTTTCGGATATACCTCAAAGGGATATCGATTGTAATATAAATGTAATGCAAAATTTAATAGTTTTAAACAAAACAATTATTTTCGTTTTTCATATTTTGCTACACTGTACATACAATATATAATGTATAAGCATGTAAATACAATATATACATATATAAGCATGTGAAGAAATGTTAGTGATAGTTACAGATAATAAGTGCAACATTAAATTAATTATACAATTTCCAGTCTAAATGTCGCTAAGTATCACTTGACTGACCTTGCAACAAGTCATTGTCGAAGATTATCGATTGTTCCTTATCAAAATTTGCACGAATAAATTTATAATTTCAATAGAATATCCACAAGCAGCATCACTTTGTCAACGAATGATCGCGCCTTCGTGTAAAATGCTTTATATTGAGTTGTGGTAAACGACAAATGTTCCCTACCAAAGCATAAATTTCTGTTCTTTAGTCAGAAAAATTCAAAGAATCATCAACCGTAACGCACTCCAATCAAAGTGATCGAAACAGTCGGCCGATTACCTAAACTACTTTTGCTTTCGCTTACGTAATTCGGCGTGAACGATCGTGCCGTCCAGTTACAATTCGACGAGAAAACTAGTGAAAATAATAAAATGATTATAAAGCATGTACAATTATATTGAAAAGACAAATGAGAAAAATTTCTAATGAAAAAAAGGAAGATTTTTTAGCATACAATTCGCAATCGTATTCTTTAAGAGAGGCACAATACATATTTTACATTATATATTATAATTTCTAAAGATATATATTAAACTCGCATGTGTGTGTGTGTGTGTGTGTGTGTGCGTGGGCGCGCGCGTGTATGTGTATTGTGATTTGTGATGTGAAGAAATTATATAAATACGACTCGGGCTTCTTTTTCCGCGATATTACTAACAGCACTTGCGTGACTATTATCAACTAATTGATTACTCATTTAAGGAAACCAATTAATAATTAACTACATATACGAAAGAAATCAACAAATTGTAAATTTATCGTGCACATCAGCGGCAATTATATCCTTGTACAGTGTGTCACAAGTGATAACATGTAAAATTTTAAAATAGATGGTAAAAGAATATCAAAGATAATGTTTTTGCCCTATTTGCACTTAGGAAGCAAAGCTATACAATGTGAAAGTATTCGAGGATCAATGACCGCACGTAGTCATATAGTATATTTTTGCCTCGGCGCAATAGTTTGTCGAGAGATATATCTACTTTTATATGATGCATATTTCTAATAATGCGTAAATTTTTTAAAAAGAAGTATACATCTCTTTAAAAAAAAAAAAGCTAATGTATATTGTATATGTAATTGTGAAATACATGGTCCCTCGAACAAGAATATTACTTATTAGCGTACAATTGGTCGTTGTGATACATTTTATTAAAAATACGTTCCTTAAGTAGTATTTAAGTATTTAAAAAAGAAAAGAAGGAAAGAGAAAGAAAGAGAGAGAGAGAGAGAGAGAGGGGGGGGGGGGGGGGGGAGAGAGAGTTGTCTTTGAAAAATATAGCACACATGGACTGATTCGTGATATAAATAGATTTACAGTTTGTGATATGATAAATTATCGTCGAAAAGCATAGCTTATTCTTTAAAGGGAAAATGTCGTGGGTAAACAGAAATGTGAGAAACACGTGGCGTGTGACTTAGTTGTTTGCCGAAAACTGCGTCTGTCGGCGCAGGTTTCATTTGAAGCTTTGATGCGATTTTCTGCATAATAATCTTGTCGTTTTCAGTATTCTTTTTAATCGTTCTTTTATCGTTTTGTTTTCCTTTTTGAGAAATATTGCGCTTGCGATAATAAAGAACCTCGCCGGCCAACGTAATCATCGCTAAAGCGAGACCAAACAAAGTCGCAATGAATACACCTCCTGCATAGAAATAACTAAATGTAAAATTTGCATCAACCATGTAAGAAAGATATAAGTAATGTCCAATCGAAAAGTATGTTGTTATAATTCGTCTCGAATAATAATAATTTTTCTTAATATTTATCTCATCTTTTCTCTTTTTAAACGTCATGTATTGTATTACATATTTATATGTTAAATATTTATAATGAAACATTTTTAACAATGTAAACGAAATGAAAGACAACTAACCCAAACTTTCTAACGTGATTCCCTCGTTCTCGTCGGAATTCGGACACTGAGTTTTCAACGTCTGATTCCAGTACTTGGCCGCCAACATCTCAAAATACCTGTCTTTCTGCAAATCGAGAATCCTACAAAGAATATTATTTTTACATATACATTTGTCATACATATTTATCCTGTGGCGATGCGATCGCCACGATGATACATTGATTATATTTATACAATTTCATTTCTATTCAAAATTAAATTAGGAAATGATATTATTTTCTCTCATTGTCAATCGTTATACGCAAGAATACACGCGAAAATGTTAACGCTATTATATATTTTACAATTGGACGCAACATATATATTCGTGGAAATTTTAAGTTATTTCTTTCAGTAGCAACAATAACCATATTGCTAATAATAAATGAGAATAACTTGGGAATGAAGGAATGGATATGCGAGTGCGATTAAAAGTGGAAAGAGAGAATCAATCACAGACTTTCTACTTATTTCTTCTTGCAAATGACTGCCCTGCTGCACGGCAATGGCATATGGTTGTTCGGCAAATACTTCGCCCACTTCCGTTAGGTTACAATTCTTCGTTACTTCGTACTTTATCTCAGACGAATCATGAATAAAGGCGAACTCTGCATTTTCACTCTCTATCACCTAAAGAAATAACGTTCGTTCTATTCGTTCCAAGTATTTGTTGACGATTCCGAATTAAGAGAGTGAGAAAAACGAGAAAATTTATAGAAAAAAATTCTTCTTTTCTTTTTTCTCTTTTTTTTTCTTTTTTCTACCTTCTTGAAACCTTCCTCGGTTGTCTTTACCGGACCGACTTGTGTGATGGCTTGCAGAATGTGACCATACTGTTCCTTTATTGGATAATCCCAGACACGATATTCTACTTGATCGCTGGTACTATTTAATGTTATCTCTTTCCATACCCTACAAGTAAATAATATGAAATACGTGTATATAAGCATTAACGCTAATAATCTTCGAACAGCATACAAATTGACGAAAGAGAAATTTTTACACACGTGTAAAGCTTATCCTCGGCATTTTTCATGTTTACAAAATATTGATGGGCACTAGAGTTGGCTAAAACGGTATAATTGATGCGTGATTGTCTCGCCAATTGTTCCAACGATTGTACAGGCGACTATGTAACGAAATAATACATGCGAATATTAATGCACGAGAAATAATGTGTTTCGTTCGACAATCGACAATCAACGCATTAATATTTGCGGCAATGCTTTATACTCGTCTCAAAAATTAAATAAAACACACAACGAGGTATTATCTCCAATAAATTTAAATTTTGTAATATAAACAACGAGTAACAATAAATATATATACCTGCATTCTTTCTACGGTAAGAAAAGCGGCCAAATTTGCAGTAAAGGTCGCGAGCATCAGTACAACGAATAACCAATAGGCTGCAACCAGAGTTCTGCTCGATAACGCCTTTGGAGCTTCGCCACCACCCTGTGGTGTGAAAGATGTCAATGCGAACCAAAAGCTTTCTTTCAATGTAAATTCTCTGAAATATACCATGTGTTAGTCTACTGGCTATAATATATCAAAGGAATGAGAAAATTAAAAGTCAAATTGCTAGTATAACGATACAATAAGAGATGAGCAAATTGATGAACACACGAAATAATTGTTAATATTTGCGAAATTATTATTATTATTAATATAAGTTGCAGAGCGAAAAGCGATAATGCAATGATACTGATAAACGCGAAATGTACATACCGACAAGGATAAGGATAGAGTCGTTTGTTGTTTCTCGCACTATATGGCGAATATTTATCCAGTATCCAAATCATAATACCGGTTAAAGTTAAAGCTCCCACGATGCTAAGCCAGACTTCGAGTCTCAATACCGTCATAAACTTGAATAATGACGTTTTACGAACTGGCTTTCTCATTACTTGAAAACAAAAATTTATACATTTCATAAAAATTTATATATTTTATAATCATCCGATAATAAATATTCAATATCCAATCATAAGCATCTCGAGCTAAAGCTTGCAACTCACAATCAGATGGATTAAGCACGCTACGCGAGAGAAAAGAAAAGAGTCAAAAATCGAATAAAAAGAGAAAACAAAGAGAAGATGTGTTGTTATATGCTGTGTCAAAGTGATGTGTCTTTCTCATATACATTTATGTATATTGTAAGAAAGAGATATAAATGCGCGCGCGTACCAATGAGTATACCAGACTGTTCGAAATATGGAGCAACAAAATCAATGACCTCTTCCCGTTCCGACGTCATTGTCAATGCTGCCACAGCAATATCAGTCTCCTACAAGAGTATTAACAAAGCATAAATACACATACATACATATAAGCACATATCCTCTCGCTACAGTCATGCAGAAAATATATAAATATATCATCGAAATATTCTAATTTTCAAAATCTCCTTTGCAAATTGATATCGATGTTGAAATTAAAGAGAAAAAATAAACATTCAACTTTGTCGATTTCAAATGTGTGTAAGTACACACAAATCTTATTTTAAAAAATTAAACTTGTATATACTCCTTTAGCCAGATCGCCTATTACACCACTCCATTCGCCATTGGGCAATTTCTTGCCAAATTCTTGATCTTCAGGAATAACGAGATCATAATCAAATTGCATCTCTTCGGATAATCTTTTCACAAAGTCAATACAGTAACCTTCCCAGACTTCCTTTCCTTCGTTGCGCATTTCTTGGCCCGTCACTGGATCTTTCTTAATAACCGACCAAGGGACTGCCTATTTAACCACGAATTTAACGATTTAATTTGATTTAAATCAAAATTTGATAGACTTGCAATATTATTAGTAAATGGCAAAGTGCAACCCCAAACTGAATAATTTAAAAATGCAGTGAACATTTTGCGTATA
>NW_028141946.1:105000-140000 GCF_025532165.1 Camponotus vicinus
TCGCATCGTTTAATATACCCAAGATAGAGGAATCGGCTTCTTCTATCACAACCACTTGGAAACAAACAAGAAATATTTATTATTGTTAATCACGTCAATCATCGAAAATGAAAAAATCATTACTTCACGCAGGTGTCGTGCTCTTTTTTGCATTTATATTAAATTACAAATTGTTGTTGTGTTTTAAAGTCGATATTTTGCGCATTAAATACTCATATGTTTCGTTTATTTACAGGGATAAGAAGGGAGAATCGTAGAAAGCGTATAATGTTGAAAATGTGTCTCGCTACAAATAGACGCAAGGATCATTCGATCAAATTAATCAAATATCTATTATTTAATTTTGAATTATTGCCAATGTATGAAAAGAGGAAAGAAAGAGGAAAAGGAAGGAGAGAAGAGGAAGAGAGGGAGATAAATAATGATACATCATTTTCGAAACATGCTTTCCGCGAATGAAAAAAATCGCACACTTACGGAAATTCATCGGCGTTTGACAAAGCACAAATGGCAGGAAGAAGGCGAGAATCGATATCAATACGGGCAACGTTTTCGTCCTCATGGTGAAGTCGATTAAGGTCGCACGGATGAAGGAACAACTTTTGTCTTGTTTCGGGCAGCAGGTGCTAGAACAATATGATATGGCGCGATGAAGCGACGACGGTCACGCCTGCGCCGATGCCACGCCGGAGACACAACGATTGCTTATGAATATTATATATCGGCACCTATCGAATCGTGAATCCCTTTTTCCTGCTCGTTGCGACTATCGGCCATCGGGCCATCGATTTATCGCGTGCGGTTTGTAAAGTCCGCATGTAACAACCCTAATATATAATCCAGTATATCCAGGATCATCGGAAAACGGAAATGGCAGATTTTTCAGGGGCAGATTGTTTATCGTTTGCGCGTTGTAGATCTTTTATAAATCTAATACCGTGCCACCATGCTATTTTGATTGGATTATTAGGAGGAGGCTACACTTTTATACCACGTAACAAATTTCATCGTTGGATTATTTTTGTCTAATAATTTAATATGTACGCGCGTATCATTTTCGTCTGGTATATTTTGCGAAATTACGAACAGTTTTATATTATTTTAAAACGTATATATACATATAATCGAGAGACCTCAAACGATGTTTATTAAACACGGCAACAAAGCAGCAGCAAAGAAGGAGCGAACAGTAGCGATAAAAGTAACGACGACATCAAGATCTCACACCTTATAATTACTAATATATCGTCCAAGTAGCGTAATCTTTATTACGATGGTGTATTTTATGGTGAAAAAAAAAATTATGTTGCGCACCTATCGTACTATCAAATCACAATGCACGTAAGCCATGCGCGCCTGGTTATATATACTTGTTAGTTATTAATTGTCCGTGGCTGTGGAAGCCCATAACGACTCTTAATAAATGATGAAATAATGATATTAAGCTTTCGTAATATGCCACTACGACGAAATGATCGATACGCATATTATTGATTCACTATACAATACATATGTCACACACTGCGTTTACCGCAGGTATAATCGTAAATCGCTCCATCGTTGACAACTCCAAGCATTTAATCGATAATAAGCCACGTCATACAAAAATGGGAATTGATACATACGAAAAGTGTGCATTTTCTAATAACAATTTTCGCGGTACAAATTATATATCGCAAAGAAATAATTGTCAAAATTTATCGACGCTAAATTAAAATCGTAAAAAAAAATGCAAACTCGATGGATTGGCGTCGATCAAACTTTTTCTCCAAACAGAAAGATATCCTTCAAAACTTTCACTACGTGCACTACTAATGCCATATAATTATATATTAGACGTAATATATAATTTTTAGATACATATATCTGTAAAATTTATTACGTACACGTGTATATTGTATATTTGTTTTTGACAAATCGTATTGTATGTATAATATAAATAAATGTGAAATTTTTCAAAGTGCAAGAATAATCATATTTGCTTCTTCGGAGCTGATTACTAAGTTTTAACGCTTGAAAAGACAGCGACTCGTTGATGCGCGATCGCAGGGAATAATAATGTTTTAAATCAAAATCGAAATCGGTATCGCAGCTGTTTAGACACGGCGGATGGCAAACCGCGACAGGTGCAGGAACGGGATGCTTCGATAGTTGTCTCGTTATTTTTAGATTGTTCCAAGTCGCGGCAACGTGTTTTCGACAAAACGGATATTGCGACTAGGGATTGACGTTGATAAAACCTTTCTATCGATCACATTTTTAACGCGGAAAGTAAGATTCCATTTGAAATAGCTTAGAGGCGACGATTCATCGCGTTCGACACAAAATGTCGTCTATATTAATATAAATCAATCGATGCATTCATCACGCAAACTTTTCATCCACATATTATCCATCCACGAATCAATAGTGCAATGTACGTATATTTCTCCCAAATATATTTTTTCACGATTGACAGATAAATGATATTGTATAATTATAGATAATTGATATTGAATAATGTAGATAATAATAATTGATATAAATATTATGCCACAATATAGAAAATTACATTATACGTGAATTTAAGCTCATGTTGGGGGCATATATGGAAAATACATGCAGAAAATGCTTTTGCATATGAATATATAAATTCATGCGCGTTAAGTTATTCCTATCCCCGCGCGCGCGTGTGTAATATAATTACATACAATTGACACGTATAAAATGTATAATTATTTCAATGAGAAATAAAAATGTTATGTTAATTTTTGTTTAACATTTTTCATATAAGATATGCAATAGCTACGAACGCACGCGTATATACAGACACACACACACACACACACACACACACACACACACATTACATGACACATTGATGTATTATATGATAATATTTAAATATACATTATATTATATACATATGTATATATATATGTATAATATATTCTTAATATTTAAAATACTCTAATATATATAAAAGTATATCATAGAGATGCAAAAGTATGCAACAAATATACTAATAATAATTGATAAAGCGGGGCAAATTCAATAAATATCTTACCAATGTAATAACGATACACTTCTCGATACTTTATACATTCGTGTTTTTATATTTCACAATTTTCTCATTTGTGTGACATCATTTCATCCAATATTAAATATTAAACAATGAAAAAATTTTTTATTATTATAACCTTTACATATTGCATCTTTTATCCTCAAATTATATTTGTGCATTTTGATTTAAAATTAAATCTCTCGATAAACAGATGTAAATCGTAAAGAAAGGTTATTGTAATATAATGCAACTATTTGTATCGATATAAAGTAAAAACGACTTGTATATTTACCTGCAAATGGAAATTTTCGGAAATTATCTTCCACGACAGGATGTTGTGATTTTCTTCTCGTTAGATGTCGCCAATGTCCAATCGGATAAATATGGCGCATCATAGGCTGGATGGTGCTGCCAAAGCCTTTCTCTTTCTTTCGATAAAACATGACGCATCTACAATATAAATATGTACATTATAAATAAATGTTATTAAAAAAGTAATAATATATTGTACAAACTCAGCTAAAACGCAAAATGTCTTTACGCATCAAAAATAAAATTTATAAGTTTTTATTTAATAATTTGTGCACAAAGAATTACATCTTAAGATTTTCCATTCTCATTCTATTCATGTAAAAGAAAAAATTGTACAAGAATGTGTATATGTGTCATTCATTCAAATCGGATAATAACTAATTAAAATCAATAAAGTGGGTTGATCCGATATAAAACTCAAAGTGAGAATAAAAAAATGTGAGTACAATCGATATAAAAATGCAAGTAAGATTTATTAAATGCCTTGTTTAGAGAGATAATAATTTGATTTCTTATTAATTTCCGATTTATCAATAATTTGATTTATCGCAATATTTTTCAATCAAGTTTGATTTGTGTGTGTGTGTGTGTGTGTGTTTGTGCCCGTCCGTCCCAAAATATTCCATCTCAATCTTAGTTTCTTAAATAGTATACTGTAAGGGCGCTCCGAATTTAATTAAAGGATGACGATTAATTTAACAGACGTTTATTTAATATATATCAAAATCGCACTCTATCGCTTTTCTACTTTAGACTATTCTCTCGCTTGGTTCGCACTTCTCACTTCGCTTTCGCTCGCTTACGTCTGTCTACGTGTGTCCTCTGTCCCTCAATATATACACATATCCCTACTTTATAACAGCGCGGCTACAGAAATTTCTAGAGTCTTATGTCTATATTTGGTATCGTCCCTTATGATCTTACAGCTTCGGCCATTCTGACCAATTAGTTCGTCCCGAACTAATTTTCATGCCTTACAAAGTCATACAATAAAAAAAATTTGTCCTACGCATCACAAAATAAATTTCTATCTCGTCAGTCTTATCATATATATATATATATATATATATATATATATATATATATATATATATAAAATACTATCTACATTATAATTTCTTACAAATTAAACTAATCGGTATTATCTGGTACTATATCCTTCGAAACTCGAATCCATGGATTAATTTTGTCGGCAGAAAAAATAGTATTATAAGGCTTCTGAGTCAAATTATATCCGAGAATATCGGTAACTACAAATTGATTTTTCTTTAAATTTTTTTTTTATTTGATACAGCTCTTTAAACTCGGGTATTAATTTCGAATTTACGCCTGGCTTTTGTTGTAAAACTTTAAGTAAATCGAGAGATCTCTTTCCGTATATTTTGTCGGTTTCTTATGACGCTGATTGTATTTAATCTTATTATATTCTCGCACAGCTCTATTCGTTAACTGTGTCGCGTCTCTTATCTGTCTACGCTCCTGTTCGATATTACGATTTATCGCAGTTAAATCCTCAATTAGTTTACATAGTTCCTTATCGTTTTTATGTTTTTGATCATAATCGAGTAACAATTTACTAGAAGTAGAATTTATAGATTTATGCGACGTATTATTTAGAACAAATTGCGCTTTTCCTAATTTTGCCTTCCAATTAGCCGATTCTTTGTCAATATCCTCAATTACATCGTATTTATTTTGCTCTTCTACCGTATCAATAGCGAAAATTTCATGTACTACATTATCTTTAATTGATTTTTTATTTTCCAAGCAATATTTACTATCTTCATATATTAGCTTTATTCCCGATTCATCAAAAAATTCTCTACCTAATAAAAGATTATATCTCATAGTCTTATCGTCTACTACCCATAGTGCAATATCAAAACAAGTTTTATTATTTTCTTTAATCATTATTTGACTATTTTACCTAAAACCGTTATCATTGAGTCGTTTACTCCTTTTAATTTTATGCTACTTTTACATTTATATAAATCTTTAGAAAAATATTTTAAATACACAGAATAACGAACAATATTTACTGGGCTGCCTGAATCTATCAGCGCTTCTATAGCAATTTCTGGCTTATCTATACTATATACTTGCACGCACGTATTGTCTTTATTATCAAGTTCTGTCATGTAAATATCTTTGGTTACAGCTGATGTGTCATTGTCCTTGTCCTTTAGCTCGATCAGATGACTCATAGTTGTTTCTCCGCTCGCTCCTCTCTTTGGACACGAAAAACTGATGTGCCCTTCTTGGCCGCAATGAAAACATGTAAGCTTCTTCTGCTTACACTCCTTTAAAATATGCCCAGGTCGCTTGCAATGAAAACAAACTTTATTATCTAATACTGATGGTAATTGTTCTCTACCTGCTTGACGACCTTGGATTCCAAAATGCGACTTGTTATTGTATTTATGTCCTACCGTGTCTTCCGTTATCCTTCTTACGTGTTCTAGAAAATCCGGTATATTTGTGATCCACGTACTTAATACCATTTTCCTCAATATTGAATCTCTTACGCCATCCGCCAACAACTCGATCTTCTCCTTCTCCGAAAGAGAAAGCAACTGCATCAGACTCAGCTTCTCCTCGGCATAGTCGATGAATCTCTCACTGTGCGACTCCCATATTCTCCGACTCACCCTTGCCAACGTTGCTGTGTATGTCTCCTTAATTTCGAAATGTCGCCTTATGCGAAATTTGAACTCTTCCCAGGAAACCATCTCTTCCAGTGTCTGTCGATTATACCACTCCAGAGCTCTATTCTTCAACTGACTCACCGCTGCCATCACCAAGACTTCGTCGTTGAAATGATAAAGGCGCGCAACACTCGAAATTCTTTCTAGCCATTTTGCAACATTTTCTTCTTCCTTGCCTTCAAAAACTGGTATTAATTTAATAGCAAATTTGATTTGATGCCAGTTTTGCGAACCCACGTTACCGTCTGCACTCACCGTACTTCCAAGAGGTCTTTCCCATTGTTCTCTCGATGCTTGCGTCGTGACGTCACTCGTCACTCTCTGTCTTTCTTCCAACACTTGCACCACCGTCTTCACAATCTCCTGGATATCCAAGCCAGCTCCCATATTAACATTGGACGGACCTGCTGATACATCTTCGCGTGGTAGCCTCAAATGCGCCCGGATCCGCGTCTCGTTAGCCTCCTGTCGTCTCACCGCACCCGTCGCTTGCTTGCTTTTTCCATTCGCCTCCTGCGAAATCTGCGTGCTCGCACCATCCTCCTCAACTCCGTCGGCTTGCATCTCTGACGGCCACCCGGTTAACTCGTAATGATCCGCGATTCTATCAATTAGCGTCAAACGTCCACCGCCAGAATTCAAGTTCAGCTCAGCAATAATTGCCTTTAATCTATTAATTGGCAATTTATCTAAATCCGCACGATTCATAATCGATGCCCGGTCGACCAAACAAGCATATCATCCATTATACCTTGTTTTCTTCCGCAACCTTCGTTGTCCTACTCGAGAACATTCCACTCGAATCTTAACGAATTCCTCTCGAATCCCACTTCTGATAAAAATACCTCGCTATAAGGGTGCTCCGAATTTAATTAAAGGATGACGATTAATTTAACAGACGTTTATTTAATATATATCAAAATCGCACTCTATCGCTTTTCTACTTTAGACTATTCTCTCGCTTGGTTCGCACTTCTCACTTCGCTTTCGCTCGCTTACGTCTGTCCACGTGTGTCCTCTGTATATACACATATCCCTACTTTATAACAGCGCGGCTACAGAAATTTCTAGAGTTATGTCTATATTTGGTATCGTCCCTTATGATCTTACAATACGAAATATAGTACGTGTGTATTACGTGTGCTGTGTAGGTACACACATACACACACATACACAAATATCAGTGCGGCGCGAATATTTTACTGTTTTTCGGCGCGACACACATATACGAATGCATATATGTATATATATGCATTCGTATATACGTATGACCAAATATAATAATTGTACTTGTATCAAATTTTAACTGTTAAAATTATATATATTTGAATAAAAAAACTTACGTGCAAAGTTTAATATTGTTAAAATTCTCCAACTCTGATGTTAATATATGTACAATTACATGTAACGATTGATATCGATTAAAAGAAAGAAAAGTAAAAAGTAGAAAAGAAAATTGCATTTGATCGATTGTTACGAGCCAATCCAACAAACCTGTGATCGATAATAGGTTATAGTTTGAATCTCGATCGTTATGGATCGTCTGCTCATGTATCGTAAATAATTACACAGCAGTGTTGTAAATGTTGAAAGAGCATCTAATTATGCATCGCGTTTAATATCTGGAAAAAATATGAAATGAAAGCAATAAAATAAGACGATATACAAGCGCTGAATGACGTAATTGTCGATAAATAACTGTCACAACTGTTACTGGGCAACGATCGCTTACAATAGTGTCGGTAGTGTCGGTAGTGTCGGTAGTGTCGGTAGTATCGACAGTGACTTTTGGCGCCGGCAGTCGGCAGCAGCGTACATACAGGTGTGCAGGTGCAAGGCGCGCAGCCTGCCAGTGCAGCATACAGTGGAATGGCGCGAAAGCAACGTGACAATTGTAGGGAGACAAACAGAGAGCATCGTACAAAAGAGCGTAAAGCGAAACGAAGAAACTTTGAATCGCTACGATAAATATCGCGGATGGAGCGTGCGAAGAATGGTCGCGAGAGAGATCAACATTTGCAAACGACCAATCGTACGACTGGTTCCAATTGCGGATCGAGCGGAAAGCGAGATCACGTGTCAGCTAGAGACGCAATAACCGTCGGTAGGTGACCGCTCGGCCAATCGAGACACGAGCACGAGTGACCCGATAAAGTCGTAATCGCACTACGTGTCGCGGTTGAAATTGACCAATCGGAATAGCCGGTGGACAACGTGCTTCGTTCCGATTGGTAGGGTGATTACGGCTTAACGTAATCATACGTTGAACGTTGGATTCGTCGGCGCTAGAGCGCGCTAGAGTCGACACTGTCGAGCGAGACTCGAGACTCGAGATTCGAGACTCGACACTTGGACGGCTCGGCTCACTCGGCTGTCCTCGGCCGTTCCTTCGTAATCGTTTCTAGTTTGCGTCCGACGGTGCGAGTGTCCGATTGTCGTGCGAGTATCCGCGAGGGCCCGCCTGGGCCCACGAAAAGACAACGTTAAAATCTCGCTCGCCAGTGGTAAACACCACAATGACACATTCGGCAACATTGAGCGTTTCCGAGATTGATGCGGCAACGACAATCGACGCGATTGTAATAACGACAACGTTACAACAGCGTATTCGTTTACCACGATAACGCGTTGGTGTCGACAGGAAAGGAGCGTATCGAATCGAGTCGTTTTCGTAGCTCTCGACCCGGGTGCATCGCGTCGGACGTACTTTTTTTCCAAACGAGAAATATACACGTATATACGTGCGTTGAATTTTGGAAAACTCGTGCAAGAGGAAAGGAAAATATTTGTCGCCACGAGCGATACATGGACACACGTGAGAAAAATGATCGTGGCGCGAAGAGAGAGAAAGACGACGTACGCGTGGATTTCTGTGTGAATCGATCATACGTGTCGGCGCGATAGAGGAAAAGAGGGGAAGATAGACGAACGGGCCGGCGCGGCGCAACGCAACGCGGCGCCATTCGGAAGTGTCAAAGCACCGTGTTGACGACACACGCACACACGCACGCGCGCCTACATCTACTACACGCACAAACGTTACAAACTGTTGGTAAACTGTGCGCGGCATCTGAAACGTCAGTAGGACAAGTGAGCGCGCGCGTGTCATCGTCATCGTCATCGTCAGCGTATGCCTCGCGCATGTGTGCGCGCATGTGCGCGTATTCAGAGTGGCCTGGTACATTTACACGCGCGCATACACACGCGCACACGTCGACGTCGACGCACGACAGTCTAGATCGCGTCGCGCGCGCGGGCGGGCGTTTACTCGTCTCGCACCGTCTCCGTCCGACTCACGGTCGATTCACGGCGTGCCTCGTTTTCGCGCTCGCGCTCGCGTTCGCTCGTTCCGCCTGTTCGCCAGCGGAGCTTGGAGTCGAGTTTTCACCGCGACGCGACACGCGTACGTACGCGCGGGTTACGATACCCGACGGGCTACGGCTACGAGACGGACGCGACCGGCTTGCCGGAGCGGATCGAATCGGAGACCGTGGAAAAATTCCCGGATAATGGAGGTGTCCGCCGCGTGTGTGCCGTAAACTCGAGTGATCTGTCGCGAGTCTCTTCCGTGTGTATCTTTACGGAAAAGGTGGAGGAGGACGAGGAGGCGGTGGAGGAGGACGGAGGAGGAGGAGGACGAGGACGAGGAAGAGGAAGAGGACGACGACGACGAGGACGAGGACGGAAGAGAGCGAGAGAGAGAGAGAGGTTAGGTTAGATTGAACTCGCATCACCCCGCACTCATCCCCACACTCCCCTCGTTGCGGCATCGGAGAGTGCTCCGACGTCTCGCTTCGACGTATACATCCACCCGACGTTTCCATCCGATCCGTACGCGCCTGAGAGACGAGGACGGCGAGACGGACAAACGCAGAGAGAGAGAGAGAGAGAGAGAGAGAGGGAAGGGGAGAGAAAAAGTAAGACAAGAGGGTGAGACGGTACGCGCCCGGACGATACGGAGAATCCGAGGAAAAGCGGGAGAAAGACACAAATGCCGATCGCCGGTGGAATGCTGCTCTCTGAATCGGCTTCCCATTACGTATCTCCCGTCACTGGCATGCTACGCTTCATCGATAGACTTTCAGGTTAGCATTCACGAGATACGATTATTACACACGAGTACACTTACACACCCGTGCGGCTCGCAAATTTAGTCGGCGCGAGCCGCATAGTCGCGGCGCGACAGTTTGACGCATCGAACGTTTCCGCCCCGGACGAAACGAGACGAAACGAGACGGTCTCTCTCTTCATTTTTACCACCGCGCGATAGAATCGCAATTGTGTCTAATCTTTATATATACATACGTCACGTGTGTGTACACGTATATAAATATACGCCTGGAATTTCCCCGTTTCGCTATCTTTTGTAACCTTTTATCCGCACCTGTCAAATGTGTCAAATTGTTACGAGACACATTTTTCGCGCCAGCATTCGAAAAAAAGAAAAAATATACATGTACATACATATACATATATACGTGTATTTATATGTGTGTATATGTCGCGCGTTACAAAACGCACGCATTTCTTGAAAGATCGTTCTTTCGCGCCTCATTTTTAGAAACATCGACATTTTAAAGCTCTTTATTGACGATTGTCTGAAAGATATCCAAAGATTATATCGTTGCACGTTTGGCGAACGTGGTTACGATTTATCGGGACGCGAAAGGACACGTGTATGTCTACGCGGGGCATGCTGTTAAATGTAAACCTAACCGTGCATGTATGTACGTACATACTCGTACGTACGTAGCGAGCGGCGAGCGACGTCTAGACAGAATAAGAGGGACAAGACTGTGTAGACGACGACGCGCTGTAAAAGCTGCCGCGAGACACGTTCGTATGCGTTCGCACATGTACGTCTAGCGAGCATTTTTTTCTTCAAACTAACCTTCGTTACTTGTCGCGAATAGGTCGTAGCGCGACACGACGCTACGATGATCGAGTCCGCGAGACAAACCGTAGGTATAAAATGTAACGTCTCTCACGTACAGATGTATAATTTCTCGTTGGAATTGTGGACTCTCGCAAAATTGAAGAAGAGAAGCGATTGAGAAATTTCTTATTTCGGGTATCGACTCCGCTACGCTTTCAAACATTCTTTTGTCGCGATCGGTAGCGCTCAACGTTTATCAAGAGTGTATTCGTATTACAATTACATTCTTCTTTTCGCCGATTGATTGATTTATGATATACTTTAGTTGCTCAAAATTAAATGTAATTAATATTTATTGCCGAATATTGAATCGTTTTGATAAACGAAATTACGACGATACCCCACTGGCAAAATTGAATCGCTTGATTTTATTGATCTCGGGTCATCGTCGGATTAAATCATCGATATTATGCGTCATATGGCGTCGCGTTACATATCTAAACGAGCATTTATCACTGACTTATTAATGAAATTGTATACTTATTTATAAATCGGTCGCAATAAAGATTGACGATAAACGATAATCAAATAGAATACTCGAAAATAAGTCGCGTACGTACAACATTTATACACAGCGGTATTTATTAATAATGTATTTTTAGAATGATTGCGCAAAATAGCGATGAGATCTAATCATTCTTTTTTTCCGAATAAACGATACGTGAAAATTATTTTTCCGCAGCATGTATATGCGGTACAAAGGAATACAATCGAAACAATTATATAATCCTATGAATATCGACGACGCAAGTAAGACGAGAATATAACGGATAAATTGCAATTTTTACATCGTTTGGGTAAAAAAAGTCTTGCATTAAAAGCAATTGAGTAGTTTAGTAAACGAAACCATATACTACTTATTGTTAGTATATCATTTATTCATATACTCTATTCCTAATCTTTAAAGACTGAAATTAGTTTTTAAAAAATTTTAAAAATTAATGCGTATAATTTAATGATAAATTAAAAATTACACGCGTTCTAAAAGATAAAAATGTTGCAACGCACAAAAGATTACAGTTTAAAAACATATATATTATATATTCATTTTATTCATATTAGTGTTTTTAAATATATATTCTACACATGGATCGGATAAGATGGACAAAACAATAGGAAGAGATGTGTAGGCCTAAGCATTTGCGTGCATGCGATATAGTGCGTGCGTGCGATCATCTGAAATTTTACACGGAACAATCAAAGCTGTCCCCGATGGCAAATAGTACATAAATTATTACACACACACACACACCTATTTAATGTCGGCTTTAATTCACATTAGAATATTATATGCGATATGGATTAATCGAAGAAACTTGTCGAAACAAATTACTTAAATTTATGCATCATTTAAAATTTAATAAATGTGAAAGTATAATTTTTTGGCACGCACGCATTTTATCGAGAAATGTAAATAGTGGCTCTCTCAAAAGTTGTAACAATTCTTAATTATCCTTAATTACGAATCGATAGACTAAAAAATAAACAAGGCTCGATAATTTTTCGTTTCTTGGATGGAAATTTTTCAAATTTTAATGAGAAAAGTTACTTTTCTTCGAAATTTTGAAATTGTTATAAACATAATTGTGATAAATGAATGACTAATTTTCATAATATGAAAATGTAAAATAAGCAAGCACTTTTCATATCGTTGGAGATTTCTATTTTTTTATTATATCTTACATTTAATCGTCAGGGCTTTGTTAAATGTATATCGGAAATTCTTTGGAGAAAGATCAGAATTCTATCAATTATATTGTCTCCCGATTATTAGATGGTTATTCGGAACGGACAAGAATACGATGAAATGATATTTTATAATGGTATATTTCAATTTTCGATATTAATGACACTTGCTCGCTCGAAAAATTTATTTATGATCTTACAACAGAAATAACAATATCGATCCGAGCACTACTATTCCGATCGCTACTTTGGCAAATATGGAACTAGATGAGTGGAAATGTTTCGAAAAGAATAAAAGTTGTGCGATACTAACTATGTAGAGACGACATTACGTTAGTGTCGGTGAAAATGTGTAAGATAGCTACGGGAAAAATATTAAAAATGCCAAGTTTCAAGTAGTCAACTTTGAGAGGTCCTATATGAAAATTCTAATTATGAAATATACCAATGTGTATGTGCGAGTGTTGCGTATGTATCAATCATTTGTCGTTACTGATTATACACAAATTATTCGGTTATGTTTCGCAATGTTTCTTACACGATTATTAAATTGTTTGTGCACAAATGAGTAAATATAAATAAAACAATAAATTATAATATCGTAACGAGTTTCAATAAATACAATGTAAACGCTACATTTACTTGTACAATTTAAAATGTTTCTCTGATATCTAATCGTTTAATAACATAAAATCACATAAAGATTTTCATTATTACTAAAAGACAGCAGATTGCTTCGGTATAAAATATAGATGAATCGATCAATCAGAGATGTACGCACATGTTTGGTTAATCGAAATCGATTCTCTCAAACTAGAGATAGCATGACGGATTTTGATTTCATCAAACTCTTGTTGTTATTCTCAAAGAGTCCATTTACATTGGTACACATTTATGTACCAATATAAAAAGACTATAAGAAGATTATAATCTGCAAATATAATTGGCAATCTCGAGAAATCATGGAAACGTTAAAATTACGATGCGATATATCGAGTAAATATCGAGATTGAAAAAACGCCCACTGTTCTCTTATACATGTGTAAAACTTTGCCAAGACTTGGATACAATGAGCGGAAAATTGAGATCCCATCCAACTAGCGAGCACAATCCTATTCCGTCACAGCTGGATTAATGGAGCGGTATTGTGGGATATAGATATTTGGTCCATAACAGCGGATATAACGAGCCGCAAAGACGTGGACTAACGCTAACGGAGGCAGAGGGACACAGGAGGGAGGGTGCTTATGCAGTTTGGGATAATATGACAAAGATCGGGAGGCACGAGACGCGATACGAGGCGAGGCGAGGCGAGGCGAGGGCCGCGAGGGCTCAAGCCCTCGGAACAGACGTAGAAATGCCAGGTGTTTCGTGGTGTAGCATAGGACGGGACCACCCCCTGCCTGCCACTTTACTCCCTCCTAAAGAGAGATCGTCCGTTCGGTTCGGCTCGACTTGGCTCAGCTTAGCTCGACGCTCGTTTTTCTCCCCTTCCTATTTTAGCCTATCCATAAATTCCCTTCGTCGCTTTACCACTTTATATATTCCACTTTATCCAAACTCGTATTTATCGCGCAATCACGTCTTTACCTCCTTACTACTTGTAATAAGCGCAAATACATTTATTTACAAGTACTGAAAATTGAGAGCGAACATTTGTGAATCCCAACGGCTCGATTGTTATACATCGTGGTTGTTTTATACATCGATTAGTCTGTCGTTGTCGATTCTAAAAATCAATTTTATGTCTCAATATAGAAATATACATTAATATACATTTCTGATTTTTATTCATCTCCATGATGTTGTCGATCCTTCAACAATACAAGGGAGGTTCGCAATGGGTTTTGTGATGCCGCGCGCGGCCCCTAATATTCCTTATAGTCTGCTAGAAAATTCCAACATTCTTCGGGCTTCCATATCTATTTCGATTTTACCGAGAATCGATATTTGGCATAACCCCTGAGAGAAATCCTAATATAATCATACACTTTAAAACTTTCTCACTTTAAGATTGCTAATGTGTAATTTATATAATTTCAGTACTTTTCGCGTACGATCAAAGAAGACTATATCTTGTAAAAAAATAATGACATTTACCGAAAAAACGATTATGTTATATACAGTTTTCACAGAAATTTTTAATTGTAGGACTGAATATTTTTGAAATTCCTAAAAACATAGCTTGCATTAAAAATTAACATGGTAATAATGGAGACTTTAATAATTAACAAGAGTTTTGTTTCAGACGTAAGATTATCATTTGATTCTATTGATTGTTCAATAAAAAATGTAACAAATATTTTAATAGAAAAGTGATTAGAATCTATTAAATATTTTACATCGCGATATGTCAAAATAACTTGTATAATATCTTATAAATTAATAATTTTTTAACGATTGTATTTTTAATATGAATGACTAGAAAAATAAATGTACGATTAAAAAAAAATGATAGTTTTATTTAGAAAAATAGTTGTAGTCTCTTCAAGTCTCAAATGCAGTCTTCACCTAGCACAAAACTGTACCGATTGTAAAATGTCCCGGAAAATATTTTGTCAGAAATAAATAGCTTCTAATTATACTATTTTAAGATGAGAAAATCTGTATGTAATATAGTGTGTTTTCATTGCACGATTATTGTATTACTTTATTGTTAGAAAGAGGCTTATAAAAAATATTTCAAGTTTAAATTTTCTTATCTAATCAACTTATTCGTAATTTGAAAAATAATTAATTACACACAAGATATATAATAAACACTGTTCGTTTCCAATTGTGGATTAATAATGAGTTGCATGTATCGTCAACCGTCTGTAAATTTTTCTTATCTACGATTAAAATCTATCCTACTAACGACTTCATTTTTTAACATATAATAGCCCTGGCATTGTAGGAGGCGGTCGCTATCTCGTCTTTACAATCGATATAATCGATGATTATTAATTACTAAATTGCAAAAAAATGTGCGGCTCTATTGTCGAAGGAATTAATATTATTAATAAAAGTTTATATAAGACCCGTTGTACAGAACAATGTTAAATATAAAAATTATACATATAAAAAATCGCGGCGCTTCTCTAATGTTTTAAATAATTTAAATTCAAAAGATATATATATATATATATATATATATATATATATATATATATATATATAATAGAATACAGTCACAAGTCAAATTCTAAATAAAACTTTGCACAAACGTTTCGTATATACCGTAAAATGTAAACTATGTAAATACTATATAAAAATATTTATTTGATTAACACATTTATAATATATTTGGATGAAAATCAAAACGGAATAGCTAGAAAAATTTCTAATTCAAAACTGACATTTGTAAAATGACATAAAGACTACAAAATATTAATGTTCGCCCAGCGACAAATTTTGAACAACAATCGTTAAACTGATGTTAAAAAATGATTTGAATTATAATTTGCGTATCGCGCAAATAAATAAGAGAATGGAATTGAATATTTTTTAAAACCGCTATTATATCGGTAGCAACAGCGAAATTGCTCGCGCTATCATACAAATTACGAGTCGAGATAGCGGATAAAGTACAAGGGATACATATTACGTGTACTTAATAGCGCATAAATGACAGAACAAGGAAGAATACCACCATATACGACATATTCGCAAACCGATCAATTTTGTGACGAGAAATGATCGAAAAGTGCACG
This sequence comes from Camponotus vicinus, assembly GCF_025532165.1. NCBI lineage: Eukaryota > Metazoa > Arthropoda > Insecta > Hymenoptera > Formicidae > Camponotus > Camponotus vicinus. Next base: position 121,375 of record NW_028141946.1, read on the forward strand.
TGTTTTACCGCCTGCACACGCGGCATGCACGACAAAAAAAACCATAATCGCGCACAGGAGGAACCATCTGCGGCTTCGAAAAGCACGATGCGGACCATGTGCCGGCTGCCAACGATATTCAGCGTGCATAGCCCATCGCGTTAAGTCAACTGCTCCGGAGAAAAAGAGAAAAATCTGCTTCGTGCATTATATTTACGGAAAATCCGAAAAATGGAGAAACATGTGGTAAACGCGATAAAAACTTGCAACTAGACGAGTATGTGAAGTTAGCCCCCCATTATCAAAAATTTGAAAAATTAATCGGAGTTCTGATAGCCCCCCTAAGAGTTCTAGAGTTCTCTATCGGTTTTAAAAATAGTTCCGTCATTTAAAATGCCGAAAATAGTACTTAAAGTTATGGGGGGCCAACTTCACATTTTTTGTAACTTTAAAGCGATATAACTTTTTTCCTGTTAATTTTAGCGCTTTGGTTGTTAAGGATAATTATTAGATTTATATAACAGAATTGCCGGTTATCGGGAAAAATTTTCATCTCAATAGGACTTCAAAAATTCGTCCCATAGGGATGAAAATTTCTCTCGGTAACCGACAGTTCTGTTTACAGTTCCGATGGCCCCCCGAAGAGTTCTATCGATAATTATTAAGACTCGAAGCTCTACGATGCGAAATGAAAAAGTTCTCGATAATTATTCAGTTTAGCTACCTTACCTCAAATATCAATAAATTTAGGGTCAATGACGCGATTTTGCATAAAATTAAAGAATCTATCAAAAAAAAGCGTCGCTCTGCACCGCGAACCGAAATATTCACGATTAAAGTTCACTACTATTTAGGTTAGGATATCTGTCATACCGATGGCATTAGCACTCACACACACACACGGGGTGGGTGCGGGAGGGGGGGCGAAGGCCCCCCTTGCACCCCCCGTGTGTGTGTGTGTGTGTGTGAGAGTGCGTGTGTGAGTGCTAATGCCATCGGTATGACAGATATCCTAACCTAAATAGTAGTGAACTTTAATCGTGAATATTTCGGTTCGCGGTGCAGAGCGAGTTTTTTTGATAGATTCTTTAATTTTATGCAAAAACGCGTCGATTGACCCTAAATTTATTGATATTTGAGGTGAGGTAGCTAAACTGAATAATTACCGAGAACTTTTTTATTTCGCATCGTAGAGCTTCGAGTCTTAATAATTATCGATAGAACTCTTCGGGGGGCCATCGGAACTCTAAACAGAACTGACGGTTACCGAGAGAAATTTTCGCCCCTATAGAACTTAGAAAAATTTCAAAGTCGCAACTTCGACCAACGAGAACTTTTTCATTTCGCATCGTAGAGTCTTAATAATTATCGATAGAACTCTTCGGGAGGTCATCAGAACTTTAAACAGAACTGGCGGTTACCGAGAGAAATTTTCGTCCCTATGGGACTTAAATTTTTGAAGTCCTATTGAGATGAAAATTTTTCCCGATAACCGGCAATTCTGTTTAGAGTTCTGATGGCCCCCCAAAGAGTTCTAATAATTATCCTTAACAACCAAAGCGCTAAAATTAATAGGAAAAAAGTTATATCGCTTTAAAGTTACAAAAAATGTGAAGTTGGCCCCCCATAACTTTAAGTACTATTTTCGGTACTTTAAATGACGGAACTATTTTTAAAACCGATAGAGAACTGTAGAACTCTTAGGGGGGCTATCAGAACTCTGATTAATTTTTCAAATTTTTGATAATGGGGGGGCTAACTTCACATACTCAATCTGCTATGATATAGACCTGCTACGATGTAAGTCTATCACAATGTATGTTAGTTCCAATATCCAACAGAACATCTTCGAACAACCTCATAGCTGTGAAAAAAATATTAAAATATTTTAAAAATCTATATTATGTATCAGTATTACATAGTTAATACATACACGTACACACATTATAAGTTTTAGTAGTTTTAAAGTTAATTAGAAATTACGATACAGTATTATTCACTTGAAAAACTTATTCTAAGGATTGCTTTTACATATACAAATCTGATTTTTGTAATTTCTTTTGTTTATTTAATATTATTTTTACTATTTTTAAATTATCTTTATATATTTCTTTCATTTACTTGATATTATTTTTTAATTATTTTTATATATGTTTCTCTGGTTTATTTGATATTATTTTTTTTTATTATCTTTATATAAGTTGTAAAAACTAAAGAGCTAATAAAAAATACAAGAGAATGATAATTCTATTGAAATATTGTGCATAATAGAAATTATTTTAATTCAGTTAAAAAAAAAAGAAATTATTTTAATCCAATTATCCTAAACATATATACATATATATACCATACATACACAGATACACACTATGGTGTCATTATATTAATAATAATTAATAATAAGACGATAATGAGTAAAATAATGTACCACTATATGAAATATAAATGAGGCAAATAAATAAATACTCACCAATTAAAATCATCCTGTTGCTATTGTTTTCTTTGTTCCAACATACATACACACATTAATCCGAAATCAATTTCAATCGCGCACGTTAATTAATCGTCACTTTGGAGACACGAAAATGCGTAGCGATCGCGATCCGAATCTTTCAGAACGACGCAAAATGATATGAAATGACCGGCATAAGAGGATTACGTGATATAAACTGTTAGATTATGTCATTGTTTCCTCGCGAGCTTTAATTCACATATAAATGTGGGCGAAAATGTATATTCGAGCCAATCGACTATTTGCACAAAGTCGTCTCGATACGACGCCATTAAAATTAACGAACGATGCGACCGTACCCGATATTTGATACTTCGCCGAATAAACGATTGTTTATTCCAACCTCGATTTTCGACACTCCCGATATCGGTCAACACTCGAATTTCACGAATTTCGCAAAAAGCACGAAAATACACAGCAACCGCGACTCTTACCACGAAAAGTGACGCGAAATGCATAGTAACTGCGACTCTTACCTCTTACCGCGAAAATGGCGCGAAATGCGTAGTGACTGCGACCCTCCTCCCCTCTACCGATTACAACGCCTAGTAATCTCCTATGACGTAATGACGCGACTAGGATTATATGATATCGGAAGATACTTCACTCGACAAGCTTTGATTGATTAACCAATCAGGGGGCAGAGATTTTTTGTCCCTATATCAATCACTCGAAATAAACTAATTGCAATGTATCTATGTATTATTGGTTTTTCTCGATCTTTCGTCGTTTACAAATACGAAAAAAATATATATTTCATCGAATTAAATTATAAAGAAGCCTCGATGCGATTTTATAGAGACTAGGTAACGACGTGATTATTTATAACGCGTATTATTTGCCCGTCATATTTCTTGACATTCTCAATGTTTCATACGTGGATTTCATTTTCGAAAATTTTCGAGTAAATGGAACATGGAGAACGATATCGATTCGTATTTCGGAATGATACAACAATAATTATCCGATTATACGTCATTGTGTTTTCTCGCGAAATATGACGCACAAAAATCTGTAGCGCGACAGTGTCTAACGGAATAAATTAAACAATAAGGTGACTTTGTGTGATTACATTTTTATAGATATTTAATCACGAAAATATTTCGACAAGTCTCAACTCTATACGATAGACATAATTATTAAAGTTACGTGTATTAAATAATGGCCGCATTCAGCGGACTCAACCGCTAAGTAGCAATCGAACATGATTGGTTTCTACTTTCAGGTCCGACCAATCAGCGTCGAATTACATCGGAAAATCTAGTAATGTTGCCCAACTGTTGAGTCTGCTGAATGCGGCCAATACATTATATTAATCGCCGTTAATCTTTCGATATTTTCGACCTTAATTTGCTAGTTTTACTCTGAAGGGAAAATACGAACCGACCTTGTTCAAACAGAACTGCGAACTAAACTCGAGATGTGATTACGTGACACAAAAACAAGCGTTCGACACACTCCCAGTCACCGACGAGACGGGTAGCAAAATAAAACATTATTATGGTAAAGATTGTTTCTTTTGACTGCGCTTTCTTGCCACATTTAAAACACATGTATATGTTCAATCTATAGAGATAAATAGAGAAAAAGCAAAAATAGAGTATAAATAGAGTATAAAGAGAGAGAGGGAGAGAGAGAGAGAGAGAGAACACACGTCTGAAATAGACTTATAATTGTATATCTGCTCGATTTATATATTTAATATTTTATTATTATATTATTTATATATAATAATATAATAATATTATAATTATGACATTATATTATATTTATATATCTAAATTACCTTATATTATTGTATATTACATTTACTATTATATATTACATTTCAAATTGTTTAATTAATGATTATTTTCCGAATTATTTAATTAACCAATCAGGACAAAGAACTCTTTGCTCCCCAATTGGTCAAACAAATCTTTAGAGTGAAGTATCTTTCGAGTCGTATAATTCTAGGGTTCGTTCCGTTTCACGCATTGAACACATTATCGCATTAACTAACGTTCCGTTTCCTTCAATGGGGTTTCCATGCGCGCATCAAAAAGTGATATGACGTCATAGTTCGCCATATTTTTTCCGCATTAACTTCACATCGTGTGCCTCTACCCCCAGAGTAGAAGCAGTCAATGCAGAGTTAATGCGCTGGCATTTTACATGCAGTGCTAATATCGCGCATTGCAAAACGGAACAACTTTAATGCGATGTACAATGACGTCATTCCTGCGCATTCAAAATGAACGCACCCCTAGACGTGCCCCTGACGTCACAGGCCCCTACTACGCGTTGTTTATCCTGGGAAGGTCGCGGTCACGATTGCTACGGATTTTCGCGCATTTTACCCCAGACAGGAGTCTCGATCGCTACGTATTTTCGTGTCTTTTACGTGAGAGTGAAATTCGCGTGTTGACGAGTATCGGGAGTGTCGAAAAAATAGATCGGACGATCATCGTAGAATCGAGTATCAAATAGTGTGCACGATCGGCATCGTTCGTTAATTTTAATGGCGTCGAATCGAGACGACTTTCTTCGCGCATATAGTCGATTAGTTTGAATATATATATATATATATATTTTCGCCCACGTTTATGTGTGATAAAAGCTCGCGAGGATGACATAACCTAACGGTTTCATGTCACGTAATCCTCTTATGCCGGTCATTTCGAATTATTTTGCGTCGTTTACGTCGTACGTATTTTCGTGCCTTTTATTCGAGAATGGAATTTGCGTGGGTCGTCGGGAGTGTCGAAAAATGTAACGGGCGATCATCGTGGAGTGTATCGGAAATAATTACGTCTCCTTCGTTAATATAACCTAATTCCTACGGCGCCGCATCAAATCGGATATAGCTTTATGGAAGCTTCTCACAAAATGGACAGAGATATACAAATAAGGAGTCTGTCATGGCAGCTTCATCTACCTCGTATTGTGACGAAGATTCGAAATCATGGTGAGTGAAACAATCATTAAGGATAAATTTTAAATTGTAGTTATTATAATTATAATATTGTTAATTAGTTGTGTTGAACTTGTGTTGTATTAATGAACTTTTACATAATGTTACGTCGTATTATTCGGTAGATGCACATGCTTCTGTTCGCTTTTCATATAAATATATACACATATATAACTCGAAAAGGAAAAATAATAGGATTTTAATATTAATATTTTAAATGAGCGAGAGGATGAAAAAGGATTAAATGAGCAAAATAATAGTCCGATGATAAAACAACTGAAAATTAATATAGTGGCGATAAAATCGGATCTCTCATAGATTTTTTAATACATTTATAATATTAAATACATGAGTAAAAAGATTCGTATATGTAGAGACAATGATCCATGCAAAAGTAATGTAAAAGTTAATGATGAAAAGTATAATTTCCAATAATCACCGATAGGTTTATTTTATTTATTCAACTGTATCATATATTTTTAATTGTATTTTTAAATATTATATTTCTTATTGGAAACAGTAAAATTAATAAATTGTTAATCGAATTTTATAGGATTCATTTTTTAAATTTTATTTAAATATTAAAAATATTAATAAAATATTAATAGTTGAAAGATTTCGAAAATTCGAAATAAAATCATATTTAAATTCTATAAAAGAAAAAACGGATTACCGTTGAAAAAAATTTACATTATCTACGCAAATATTATTTATATATATATATATTTATAAAATTTATAACGACATCCTTTTATTTTGAATTTTTCAATTAAATATTTTTAATTAAATATTTTTATTATAATGTTATATTGAAAACTGAAAGAATTTCGATTTTAAATTTTATAGCAATGTATTATTGAACTGAAATATGTGTGACTTTGGCATAAGACGTTTATCCTATCTACATAATAGTAATTTTATTATGATTCTTATTTCATAATTAGTCAATATTGGACGAATAAAATTGTAAAAAATAAGCGTGGTAATTTTATAATTATAGTAGACATGGTACGTATTATTTTGATATAAATTCTATTTCTACTTCTTTAAATCTGCATTTCTTTACCATCTATTATGAGATTTTTTATTATTCTATGTTAGAAGATGCAGAATAAAAATGTTGTGTTTAAAATGGTTTTGACAGAAATAAAAATTTACTTTGTATTTATTTTTTTAATTATTTTATAAATAACTACTTTGTATCGCGCAAATAAATAAGAGAATGGAATTGAATATTTTTTAAAACCGCTATTATATCGGTAGCAGCAGCGAAATTGCTCGCGCTATCATACAAATTACGAGTCGAGATAGCGGATAAAGTACAAGGGATACATATTACGTGTACTTAATAGCGCAAATGACAGGACAAGGAAGAATACCACCATATACGACATATTCGCAAACCGATCAATTTTGTGACGAGAAATGATCGAAAAGTGCACGTGTTTTACCGCCTGCACACGCGGCATGCACGACAAAAAAAACCATCTGCGGCTTCGAAAAGCACGATGCGGACCATGTGCCGGCTGCCAACGATATTCAGCGTGCATAGCCCATCGCGTTAAGTCAACTGCTCCGGAGAAAAAGAGAAAAATCTGCTTCGTGCATTATATTTGCGGAAAATCCGAAAAATGGAGAAACATGTGGTAAACGCGATAAAAACTTGCAACTAGACAACGCTTACTCGTCCGCGTTACCATTAAAAATTGATTCGAAAGATTGACGATTCTCTACGACAATCTTATTTCCTGCGAGTTTATGCCCGATAAGTCGATAACTTATCGATATTTGCCAAGATGCTACGAACAAACAAGATAAAAAGATATAATTCTTGCAATTCACACACAATTTCGTTGTACTTTGAGTTGATATTAAAAGTAGAGTAATATTAATGGGAAAAAAATATATATATATATATATATGCATATTATTATTAATACTATTTCATCTTTATATTAATTTTAAGCACTGCTGTAAATATATATATTTCTAGCAAAGAGAGGGAGAGAAATTTGAAATTTGGTCAGACACATTTCCATCAATGTTCGCATACCTTACTAAATGTCACGACACTTTTAGCTTTCGAGTTTAATACATACCGTATGCCGGCGCACAAAAACATTTGCGTGAGAATACAGTGAAATCCGGAAGTAATTACCACGCAGTAACCGGCTTTGATGCAATCGCGCGAACGTGCGTGCGTGCGTGTGTGTGTGTGTGTGTGTGTGTGAGTAAATAATGTATTTTTACTAATTCGTCGAAATCTCGTTCGTTTTTACTCTGGCTTTGTCGCCTTACGTTGCTCGTCTATACAAAGATAATAAATAATATGCTTGCTAATGCACACACACTTTTACACAATTACGTATCGTGTCCTCGTGTTTGCAAGTTGCTAAATGTTTACCCTCAAACACGTATCGTGTTCTATATATTGTATACACTTTGTGATACATACTTTTCAAACACGCGTGATCTTTGTGAAAGAAAAACAACTTTTTCAATTGTTGGGTACGAGACTTTTCATTTATATGTAGTCGTATGTATCGTACGTATGGCAACGTGCGATACATGTTCGCCTAACGCTCTAGTTACAATTTCTTGCACGTTGCAATTAAAGTTTTGTCTAAAAAAAAAAAGAGGAAAAAACTCAGATTCGAGGGAAAGAGATTGATCGAAAAGGAGAGAGAATTATTAATGAAGCGAGCGTCGATATTGTAGCAGCGAGTAATGGCACATAACGTGGAAGCAGGCGCGTGCCAGGGCCGGCCAGGATATGGTCGCCTCGCGAGCGAGCGTTGCGAAAAGCAGGTAATGGTGTTGAAGTGCATTCGGCAGCTGCTCGCCATGAATACCGACATGAATACCCGAGGTGGACGAGGTGGACATGTGCGATCCCGTCCGTCTTCTTTAGACGCATGGCCCCGCCTATGAGTGCTCCGAGCTCCGAGCTCCATCGAGTGTGGAAAAGATACGTCCTGCTCTAATCCAGCGTTATATTATATTATCGAGAGGGCGCGTTGCTTTCTTTCTTCATCCTCATCGATCGGAAGGATCCTTGCACTCTTCTCGATATGCGTTTCAATTATTATCCCTTTCAGAGAGAGAGAGAGAGAGAGAGATGGCAGAGTTTGCGAACAAGTTTGAAAAGTTTCGAGGACGCCAGTATTTTCCCGCATCTCCTTCTTCAGGCCAACAGATTTTTATCGCAGAAATTGCACTTTCCGAAATGAAGAAGAGACAAAAGATTATTGTATACGCTTCAATCTTCTCATTTGCCTAGACGCGGATTAGCGTAGTATAGTGGTACAGGGTGAAAAACGATAACGGATAATAACCGAATGATGATTATAGATCATTTCGACCCGACGAAAATTTCTATCGATGGTATCGTAGATTCATCGACCATCTGGCAGAGCCGGCTGCGCGTTTTCTACCTTGTACTTTGAAAATTGTGATACCTCCGCTCACTCGCGGGCGCAAATTTTATCGTGGAAAAAAAATAAATTTAAATTAATGTTAAAGTTGGATAATTCCGTTATAGTTTACAAATGAGATATATGCGGCGGACGCAAAAGTATTCTCGTCTTTTTACTTGTCGCGTCGAGGCAACGTATTCAAACTTGTGAATTTCCGTGTTTGGAGCCGCAACGAGTCGCAGCTGATACCGGACCGGTCTCGCTGGTATTCGAGACCCTTCTATCCGGGAAATTTCTGCTCCTCGCCTTTCTTCTTTACCCGTCGGTAGCTGTAACTTTTCGGGCGACTAGACGCGTCGAAAATTGAGGCGAGCGCGGGTGCCGCAAGATTGCTATCCGCGGCGATACAGCAGCGAGACGACATTTTCCAATCATGTGCGGCTCCATAACGATAGGTAGCCGGTTAAGCCGCAAACGGCAATTAAACATGATATCGCGTCCGAATAATATCGAGATCCTCTTATGCTATCGATTCGATCGAGCAGTCGGTTGTCGGATCGATATTTTTCATTAATCCCTTGTTTAAAAAATGTACAACTTTTGAGTGTTTCGAATATGAAAATGAGAATCGTTTGTTCGTTAAAATAATATTATTCACCGCTCGAGACTGCAGCGTGTGTAAGCACGAGCGGATGTTACGCTAAGAAGCGTGCAATTAGAAAATAACCTAATTCAAGACGATTCGCGATTCGCGTTAAGAATTATTTCTCCGGTTAGGTCGAGAAACGACGACGACGACGACGAAAAGTTTAAGCTTATAATGCGACACGGCCAGCAGGGAAATGGCCAATTATCAGGAAGAGAGAACGTGGGTCGTACTTAAAGTTACCGTAGGCTAGAGAGTAGAACAGCCGCCGCCGCCGCCGGCGCGCTTCTCTCCTCTCCTCTCCACCTCTCTACATCGCTCTCCATCGCTTACTTTAAATGTATCGAGCGCGTACTCGTTCAACTCTGCGGAAGAATGCAGTATTATGTATATTATAAAAATGTATATTATATAAATGAAGCGTTTTCCATTTTTCGTTATTTAATTGGTAAAAAGAAATAATTGCTCCTTCCCATGGAGAGCGAAGAATGCGTTCGAGCATCGCGGATACACGTTTGTCGCGCGTAAATTCGTTTGCGTTTTAAATTTATACGTTTACGATTTATATACGTGTGTAGCATGTCGGGACATCTCTCGATCGCTTCCAATCTGGCCTTGAAAGTAACGCAAAAATACACAACTTGTCGATACAACTAGTCGATACGACTAGTTGAATATTTGAGCGGCGATTGACGTCACGCTTGACGTAGAATTTCACGCTCGCGACGTGTCACGAATAATAACACGCGTCGCGTATTTAACGGAAAATTATACATTTCGATTTTCTCCTTTTTCTCCTTTTCGACGAGTTGAGCGAAACCACCTATCTATTATTGACACGATCCATATCGCGCTCGTTCGCGCGTTTCGTCGTAAATCAAAGTCGAGTGAATCACGATAAAGACGCGAGGTGTGCGATAAGATTTCTCGAGAAGAGCCGCATCGTCGAACGCTCGAATCCGATTGCTCGGCTTTCTATTTAATCGACTCTTAAATATTGTTCTCGGCCCCCAAAATTGCGGCCGTTTCGCGCTTTTTCGTCCGGTAAAGAGCAAAGAGGAAAACGTCGGGCTATCGGTATTAGAATCTCTATCGCGTCTGCGGCGTGCATTATGGGGACAAGGTCGTTAATCAGCTTGGATTCTAAGATTACGTCTCGTTGCGCAGAGATACGATACGCGCGTATGCTCAATTTTGATTAGCCGTCGTCGTACGCCACCTCGATGGGAAATTTGCGCGTTTCATCGAAATATAAATTTATGAAATATAGACGGTATTTGTTATCGCGTTGATCCGTGATAATCGATGACACGATAATGACAAATAATGACGTTTCGATAAAGATGACGAGTCCGTCTCCTCTTGTTCCCTCCCTGTCTCCCTCCTTCTCGTTCTCACTCACAAGGCGCGCACGGTCACGTAGATAGGTAGGAGCGAGATAGCGCGCAAGAGCGGCTGAGTAAAAAAAGCAAAAGAAGGAAAAAAGGAGCGCGTTCTCTCTCTACCCTGACAATTGAATCGGGCGTCGGGCGCTCGACGCTCGGCGCTCCCACAGCCCACGACCCACGACACAACAGCCGTCCTCCAGCCATCGGTCTGGTAGGCCCGGTGCTTAGCTCGCTAGATCCCAAAGTCTTCGCCCGAGATAAAACACACTATAAATGGCCGCCCGGACGGGTATCTGGTTTCAGGAAAGCGGCGGCACGTGCGCCAGAGTTCTGGCCCAGGTGGCGGAGCCCGTGGTGCTGTCGAGGAAACGCAACGAGGAGAAGTCGACGATAGAGGATACGGAGGGATAAGAGTCGAGGAGATTAGCTCGCCGGTGGCAAAGGGCCGGGGCAAAGTTTGGGGCGACGATAGCGGTGCGACGATTACCAACCGCCATTATCATTCACCGCCTCACCTCCACCATCTTTGTTACCGTAATCATTGTCATCCATCGCGTCGACGGTACCGTCATCGAAGGGACGCCGACGACGAGGACGATAACGGCAATGACGACAGCGGTGATGACGGCAATGATGACGGTGATGATGAAAATAATGACGACAACGGGGACAATGACGACGACGACGACGACGACGACGACGACGACGATAACGACGACGACGACGACAAGGACGACGACGGCGACGACGACGACGACGACGACGACGATGATGATGATGAGACGTGTCTCGAACGTTTCCATCCTCGTCTTCATCAGCGATTCTACGATCGGCGATCTTGCAGGAGCGGCAACGTTAATGCTCGTATCGACGCCGACCATGTCGAGGTCCATCAAACCGAAACGAGGATCGTACGTTCTCTCGTACGAACCTCGCCCATCACACCTACAAACGACACCACCACTACCATCGCTAACCCTTCTATCGTCACTGCCATGGCGAGAAGATGCAAAATTCCACCCTATTTTGCGACGATACTACTTCTTTCCTACACTCTGTTTGGCATAGCAGGTTGGTACGATGTATTGTGTATTTAACTAGTAATTGTATATTTGACTTGTATTTTACAGCTGCGATGAAAATGGGACATTTTTAGAAAGAAAAATTCAATCTTTTCCAACATTTTCAAAAAAGTATTTTAAATTATACAAAAGAGAGAAAAAGGAAAAAACGTAAAAATCGCGTCTAAAGAGAAGGATGCAAAGATGCAATCGGCAATAATTATTTTTCTTTACGTAAAATATTTACATCAAATATTTACCCCGCTTGTGTTCTCTTTCCGCAAGATTTATCGCTCTACAATCTTACAATCTGTCGCGTTTCTTTCCCCTCTTTCTCTCTCTCTCTCTCTCTCTCTCTCTCTCTACAACGAACAAAGACGCCAGAGTACTTTCATGCCAAATAAAGTCCGCGCCCTCGTGACAAAAAAACGTTTATTTTATACGCGACTTGTGCCAGACGATGGCGCCCGAGCAAATGTGTGTAATATAATAATACTTGCGCGTCACATTGCACCTGGTCTCGACGAGATAATCGACGTAGAGTATCGTTATCCATTTTCCTGTGTTCCTTCCGCGCCTTCCTACCGCGCTACAATTATGTATTGTACAAAGACGTTTCGTTATCTTTGTCCGTCAAATATGCTTATCTTTCGTGGACACGTTTGCACTCGCATCTCTCTATCGCTGTTATTCAACCGTGTCATCCTAAATGGATACAACGATGAATACAACGAATCTAGATTGGACGGTCGATTTTCAGTTATTTAATTTCGAAATTTTGATGGAATAAAATTATTTATTATAATCGCGAAAAAGTGGGCAAAAAAAAAAGGATAAAGAGTAGCGCGCGATAAAGATGTGAAATCTATAGAGATTGCAGAGAGAAAGAGAGAAAATTGTCATACGGAGAGAAAGTGTGGAAACGGCAGATTGTAAAATTACAACAGGTGACAGGCAGCAGCCACGCGCAGGACAGATGCAACCTTTGCCGCTTTTGCCGCCTTTGCCGCCTTTGCAGCTTTGTGTACAGTCTCGCGCCTACGAGATGCACGCGCTCTCTCGCCCTTTCGCTCCCTCTCGTTTCTTCTTCGCGCGCCAGGGTGGCCGCGTGCGGCGTGGCTGCGTCGCGTCGGGAGAAAAAGCAAAATGAGAGGGTGTGGAAAAGGGCGAGAAGGAAGCACGATCGTCCATTGTGCTCAACGAGCCTGGAAAAGCCGACAAAATTCCTAAAGCGCCTCGTCGACTCGTCATTCGCGTACTCGATCGTGTCAATAATGGGGATGCCACGCTTTAGACGCGCAGTATCGTTAGTTTGGTCAAATGTGCGCGTCTCTCTCCTATAATTATTTGTGTATAAAAGAAAGAATGATGTAGAAATACGAATTGGGCCGCGAATGGATGGACCAGCGGCCGTCCATTCTAATAATAATAATAATGGCATTGAAATAAATTGTACCTTTTTCTCCATTACATTCTATACATATGTATGTGTACTTTAATGCGGGCAAACTTGAAGGCGGAGGAAGGGGAGAGGAGGCTCTCTCGTTTCGATGCATTCGTGCGCGCGTCGTCTAATGCGAAAGGAGAGCTAAAGCGCAGAGAGAGAGAGAGACGCGCACGAGTAATCGTATATATTTACATCTTTGTTCGGAATATATTATTCGATATATAATAATAAGTCGATTTAATAACGATTAATTGTGCGTTTTCAATTTGATTTCCACAGATGCGTGTTCGTCGCGCTCGACGCCAAAACCAAGGCCGCCGACGCCGACGGATCGGCCGAACATCACATTCCACATGTACACGTGTCCGCAGGATTACGCAGATTGGTATTGCTTGAACGGTGCCACGTGTTTCACCGTTAAAATTGTCGACTCCCTCCTGTACAACTGTTTGTAAGTAGCTTTGTTCAACGCGTACATGAGTCATCGACAGCATCGGTTTAGGTGACGAGAAATTCACGTTAAAATTCCACCTGTAGGCTTTTCATTTCGTACCGAAAATTCCTGCACGGACAGCGGTATATAATAAAGATTGGAATTTTTGAAAAAATGTATCGGTATATACAAATAGATATTTATATAAATATATATATATATGCGGAAGCACGTACGGAACAAGTATTTATGGCTTAGTCGGCCGGGCGCCTTACTGTGCAACCGTCGCCAACAATCGCGGCAGTTCTAAGCGAAAAAGCCACCAAGGGAGACGGCACCGTTCGCGTCGTTTAGCCGTTAATCTTTGACTACGCGACCTCGACACGTACGTCGAAATTCCTGTCGGCTCATGTTTGGCCAACTCTCTCCCGGAGAGAGAGCGCCTTTGGTCGGTGCCTGTCGTATTCTTCTAGGGGGTTTATTCTTTCTCTCCCTCTACATTTTTTCTTTTTTCCTTTATTAGAATTTTTTTATCACATAAAATTGTGATTCGATTATTAATTTGACGACAAGTTTATCGAGTTGAGATGCGGGCTGCTTAAATATTGCAAGAGAGAGAGAGAGAGAAGAAAAGTCCGTCGAGTAATCGGATTAATATCGGGATAACATCGAGGAGCAGAGAGTACATTGTGCTCGTTCAACCTTACCCTTACCCTTACCATTTCCCACGGTGTTTGCTTTGTCGACCGCGATTTGCCGCCTTGAATCGAGTCGTCTCTCCTTTTCACAACTTAAATTTTAATCGCCAAAGTTGAAATGCCGAAATAAAAATTGTAAAATGTGTTTCGCTAAAGAAGCTTATAAATTATAAAACAATATTCACGCACCATTTATTTTTTAGACATAACGTGTAGAAACACTTATAAAAGTGCATAATTATTTATTAATCAAGTTTATATTGTTTAGAAATATTTAATCAAATTGTAGAAATGTAAAAAATAGATTTGCGCACACGCACAATTATAGAAACTCGACAACTGTGATTTTATAGCTCCGCAGTTTCCTGTAACGTCAAGACTGAGAGGAAATCACGTTTACAATCAAGTTTTTATTTTTTCTCGCGCGAATAGTAATATAAATTGATCGAGAATTCTCTCTTTCTCTCTCTATCAGTGATGAAGAGATATACCGTGGAGAAACAACTGTATTGAGTCGATCACGCGCAATCGATTGATAATTGTAAAAGTAAAAATGCGCAAACGAAAAAAGCGCAATTAATCGCAATGTCACCTTTGCGTGAAAGGGATATTGTAATATGTGTATATATATATATCACACAAAGAAAAGGCAATTCGTTAAAAACTAATAAATACATAAATACCTACACATGCACACACATGGTTGTGCAAATACATTCGTCTATTTAAATCAAACGAATTTGTTCGCGAAAACTTATATCAACTTATGGATATTCTAGATTGTCCGGTTTCATCCAGCGAGAGTCAAATTATCGGAAGAGTATAGTAAACGATAAAATGGTGAAGAATGTAAAAATCTCTTTTTATTATATTAACATATGATTATGCACTCCGATAAACCAATCGGGAATAATCAAACAATGATTAAAGCTTTAACATTTTTCGTTTATATAATTAATTACTCGAGTACTTTTGATATACGTTGATGAAAATAGAAATTGAAATTTAAAAAGCGTGTGCTTTTTCGATACTTGTCTCGGAAGAAAAGGAAAACAAAGTGAAAAACCATGCGCAAACTCGCGCGATACATATATCGACAATTCGAGTCGATTGATTAAACTTGTAATATATTTTATTTTTCAGATGCGCGAATGGATATATCGGGCAGAGATGCGAATTTAAAGATTTGGATGGTTCCTATTTGCGTAAGTATAAATTTCTCCTTTTCCCTCCGAATATTATTTGCAAAGTATAAAATATAAAAATGATTTCTCTTCGACAGCTTCACGGCAACGAGTAATGCTGGAAACAGCCAGCATCGCCGGTGGTGCCACAATAGCAGTATTCCTCGTCGTTATCATTTGTATAGCGGCTTACATTCATTGTAAGCGAAAGCAAAAGGAATTACGGTCGAGGTAATTGATCCATTATTGTCATCGTCATTTTCATTCTTTGCATAAATTTCGGGCATATCCGCCCGACATTTGCGCACTTTTCGAGAAAGTTTGCGTCACCTGGAATACCGACTCTTTATTATAATACTCGCTTGTAGCGCAAATATTACATTCGGTCTTTTCTTCTTTCCTTTTTTTCGCTATAGCAGTAACGTCGACACAGTGGACGGTCCTGGTCGAGATCCAGAGTTAAGGCCGTTTAGCAACCGCAGCCGCTCTCTAATGATTTTCATGGCCAAGAATCCCAACAGCTCGGTAAGAAAAGAATGGATGAATCGAATTAATAATCTCGGGATATAAATGAATCGGGAATCGAATAAATGCGAAATGCATTCGATTAAACTAATAATACAAATATTTCTCTAGGCTACGATAGAGCAGACGAAAATGCCGAGCTGGAATTGCTCAGAAGCGGAATCAATGAGGATGGCGTCCATCGGCGAAAGCAAGCATCCGAGCCAATAGCGAACTATGCGACGCGCCATCCACGTACGACGCATTCCGCTGCGACGATTTATTATATCGGCAACATGCGAAACATACGAAATATCGTCGAACAAATGTCGATGATTGCTCGAGATATATCTCGAGATAGCAGCGGCCTTTAATAGCCTTTAATAGTGAACTCTTGTTGGCAATATCCGTTTAATTCGGAATATCTTAATTCGCGATGCTGAGAATACAAAGCGAGAATACAAATCGAGTACGATTTCTGAGCTAACCTACACATGTACCGAGATGACGCACGTCAACTCCCTTCGATTCTCGTGTCGAGACATTCCCATATTGCCGCACTCGAGTCCTCCGAGTTTGATCGAAGGGACGTTCGACGCTCGTCGATTATCGCGCGTATTCCTTCCAACGAGTATCGTAATAATTTAATTTTTCTGCGGAACAAATCTTTCATTGGAAAAAAAGAAAAAAAACGAAAAACACTTCTCATACAAAAGATGTGTAATGTTCAAAAACAAAATATTTCCTTATGTATTATTATTATTATTATTATTATTTTTTTTTTTTTTTTTTTTTGTAAAAGTGACAGGAACTATCGAATATTGTTTCCATGCAAATGTTAGTATCGCATTTTATTGTCGCAACTGATTATCAATATAGAAAAAAAGAGATACATGCATCAGTTGTAAAAGTAGTGCCTTTCTACCCTCGTTCGTAAGAAAGCAAGACGTGTAGTTTCGATACGTTTGATCGAAAAAGATCAAATAGAACCACTCGTTTATCTGTCTTATCTATCCACGACGAGCGTCGTTCAACGACGAATCGCTCGCGTGTTATTATGAGCGCAGGACGCTAATACACGCTAGTAACAAACAAATCTTCTCGTAAAACACAAAATTAGCCAAAAACCGCTAATAGACAGGATGAAACCTTTTGATACTTGGTACATGCTATCCGTATTCGACAACAAATTCCAGTAAAACACTGATCCGTAATTTACCCCCGGATAATGATGTATCGCGAATAAGAACACGGCGTTCGCGAGATAGATCTGGTACATTGCGATTTATGAATTTGCATTGTACTTTTATATAATAGGTTCTTCCACAAAGTAATCTTCTACGAACACGTGATTAATCGTACCATTAGTATCAAATGGTTAATAGTGAACATATGTGTCTTATATATAGAAATCTCTAGGATTTAAATTTAAATTATAAATCCAATGTCTTACCAGAAAGCAATAGTTTCCTAAGCGCATATGAAATACGTTTTGCCGCTCAAAATAAATATGCTATCTATTTACTAATTGGTTAGAAAAATTTATTGACGTCAGATCGCCATCCGACGTTGTATTGTTACGTACTGACAAAATATTTTCTCAACACGCTTTGCTCTTAATAAAATATCATTTGATAAATCTTAGGCATATGGTACATACACGCAATGACTATTTGTAGTGAAAAATCGATCTTTATTTCTATATATCTGTAACTAAGTAAAAAAAAGAGAATACGTCAATAGAGAAAGAGAGAGAGAATAGAAGAAGAAATAGTAGAAAAATTAATTCAATGACTTTATAAGCGCAGCTCATAATTTATTAATTTCATAATAGAGAAATAACTAATAATATTTATTTCATCTGTGTGTCTTGTACATGAAAGGAAAGTTGAGAATTTCTGTCCCATCTCTCTGTTCGTCTTGTTTTCAAAAATATACAGTGACATGAATACAGAATGGGAAATGTAGTATATGTATGATTCTGCAAGATATTAGCCCCAATCATTCTTTCTTAATACTTATTCTATGTATAAAATGAGGAGGAGATATACCGGTTATTATTAAAATTGAGGAAAATACTATAGCGTCCAATCCTATTAATCATGCATCATTCTCATTTCATCGCTTATATATATTTATTTATTTAGATAAAAAAGAGACTTGAATTTATCTCCAATTACATAATTGCTAAGATTTATTCACGATTTTTTTACACATTTTTTTTATTTTTATTTTTTTATTTTTTTTCAAATTCTTCCAATTTTCAGATTACGATTATTTGATTTTAAATTTAAGCAGCGTTAAAAATGCAATAGAATATGGAATGAATATGTTTTCTTGAAGATAGCTCGAGGCTGGGCCTCTTTGTCACTTCTCATTTCAGCTTCTTGTAAATAGAATGAATT